>NW_015167093.1:74390-85715 GCF_001447785.1 Gekko japonicus | reverse complement strand
GGCCGGATTCCCTTCCCTCCCCGCGCTGGAACGCACCAGCAGGCGGCGGATCTCCGGCGGGGGGCGGATGTCGAGCCTGGCGCAGCGGCTGGGGGAAAGGCAATGCGCCGCGGGTGCGCCCGGGCACGTTCCGCCCAGCTCCGCTCAGCGTCGCCGGGCGCAGCCCACCCACGCCGCGGCGACCTCCCCGGGCACAGCAAGCTGAGAGGCGCCTTCGGAACGGGCCTTCCCGCGCTCCCCCCGGCAGGCAGAGCCGCGGAGGAGGAGGGGTGGGGGCGCTGCTCTGCTCTGGTGGGCGGGGCTTCTTGGAAATTTCGGGGGGGGCTGGGGCCCCGGAGCCCCCCCGAAGATTACGCCGGTGGGACATGGCTAGTGAGCCGATTTTTTGGATGGAAAAAGAAGATACATTTATATAAGAGACTGGTGGCAGAAGGATGAGTTTAGGATTTGTGCGCCAGAGTTTATTTTGTCCTGGTCTGTTACAGCCCTTCCAGATGTGTAGGGATAGAGGTCGCTTTGAGCTGAGAAGTCAAAGAGAAAGAGTTATTTTCAGCAGAGCGCCTTTGTTCCCACACAGGCAAAAGGCTCTTTTGATGACTTTAGTCTTGGCTGGATTTAAATTGGTCTTTCTCGGTTCAGTCGAAGCACATGAATACAGGCCTCCACTCATACCTCACCTGGTGTCATGACCCCCTGTGGGTTGCCACCTTCAGCTGCCACCACTCTGGACTCAGGGTCCCTTGGAAAGGCCCAGAGTACCCTCCCAAGCCCATCCAAAATGCCCCTTTTAAGCCGAGAAAATCTAGGCGTGATGACCAGGCAGAGAACATTAAACAAATGGTTTATTAATACAGTAATGGGGCATTGAAAACAAGACAAGGTGCTTTAAAATAGATAACAGTGTCTAAAGGCAAAATAATCAAATGTAACGCGACTACCTATTTCACTTAACTAGTTACTATTTCAACGCCCACAGCCCTCTTATACCAGGCCTCCTGCCTGTGCTCACTCTGTCCCAAGTGAGGGATCTTTTCCTCAGACCAGACTGTCCCCTCAGTTTAGCTCTGTGAGAGACAAGACCGCAGAAGAGAAAGAACACCGTTTCCTCACAGCACACACAGGTTTTCACAGTCTCTTCACACAATCCCTGGACACGAATTGGCTACAACTGTCGCTAAGCATTGTGGGGATTGTAGGCTATGTCTGCTTTCCACTGCCGTGCAGGTCTTTCCTGGGACCAGGCCGCACTAGGCCTTGCTCCCAGTCCTGCACAGATCATGACACCTGGGCTTAAGGAAGAAGTTTCTAACCAACATCGTTAGTATAATTAATTGAATTGTTATGATGGCTTCTTTGAAACGAAATCTAACCCTAGTCCTTTATGGCTGTCCTCTGGCAAGCACTGGTTGCACTATGCAAAATAATACAATCTGGGCACTTGACTTCCCTTGCATTTCTCTTCCTCTCACAGGAGCATCCCAGTAACCTGCAAGAGGTCTGAAATTTCTTGGCAAATCATAGTATTTCTGCAGGAACAAGCAGCACTGTGTTCCTTTCACACTTCTTTGAGCTGGGCTTATTAGTAGAGGCGGTGGCATTAGAAGTAGTATTAGTATTAGTTTGGCATTGGGAGGACTTTCCCAGCTGACTTAACAGCTTTCGTGACACATTTTTCTTCCCCTGTCAGCAAAGAATACTGCCGCTGTTCAGCTGTGCTTCACTGAAAATAGAGCTGTGCCTTGCTGGGGGAGCCTTTCCAGATTTTTCTCATGGTTACATCAACGAGGCATTCAGCTGTTGCTCTGGGAATGTTACATACAAAAAGAAAGCTGATATTTTGGGGGTTCTGTATAATTCGTACCGTCTTATAGGCTGGTTTCCATAGAAACAGATCTGTGGCACTGTAGTAAGAGTTGCGATAAAGTCTGGATCCCACTGCATTGACCCATTAGCTTAGCAGACTGGACCAACTCAGGCACATAGGTTGTGTTGGGATACAATGTTCCCTCTAAGCTGTGGAGTCTTGTGAGGAAAAATTCTACTTTGTGAGCTGCTGGCATTAAAGTTGTGAGCGAGCAATTTGGCTGCTGCATAAATTAGTTTGCTCTGGAGCCATCCTTCCTGAGCAGAGACAAAAATGTGTGAGCTGGAGGCTAAAAAACTGTGAGCTGGCTCACACTGACTCAGCTTAGAGGGAACACTGGTTGGGAGCAGGCAAGAAGCAGTTCCCTTGGCTTTTGTGACACTACAACTAATTAGAACATGCTGGTTTGAGAACAGCAAGTCAAAACATCCCTGATACGGAACCAAAATGAGAACATAAATTGCAGTATTGATTGTACCAGGTCAAAATGGATGCTCTTATCTATTTTTTTAAAGTGTGACCTTTGGATGTTTGCTGAATCACAACTTGCCAAACTAGATCCAGGTTGCTAGAAAGGCACCGTATACAGTTGGTTCCACATTCTGCTGCTAACTAGTCGCAAGGTAAGATAAGCAGGGGTCATTTCCTGCAGGAGCTCACAGGAGCGGCGCTCCGGCAGTAAAGAGCCCAGGGGGCGGGCGGGCACATGCAACAAGCCCCGCCCCCTGCTCCCAGCAGCCCTCAGTCAGAGCAAGAAGCAGCCAGGTAAGTTGCAGAGCTCCCACCTCCCCCCTGGTCCAAAACAGTGCAGTGGCACTTTTAAGACCAAGTTTTATTCAGGTACAAACTCTTCCTCCCCGGGGAGGACAGATCTCGCCGCCCCCCCCCCCCCAATAGCTAGCAATCCAAAACAGTCCAGTGGAGCCTGAGCGGTGGGTGATGTCAGGGGGTGTGGCATATGCAAATAAGTTATGCTAATGAGTTATGCTAATGAGCTCCTGCACCTCTTTTTCTACGAAATGACCCCTGAAGATAAGGGAACTTTTCTAAAATCAGATCAACAGGAGACCAAACAGTGGAAGGACTAGAGTTCACAAGAGGTAAGATGACTTAACCTGGTTGTGAAACATAGCTCAGATGAAAAGGTTCCTCCTACAGAAGAGCCAGCAATTATGTAGGAATGGCAAAGCTATTACATATTGAGTATATAATGCATCACAAGGTTGCAAGAGAAGCGCCGACATAAGCAAGGCACAGATTTGCTGCAGTGTTTCCTGGTATTTAGAAACCTACTGTCAAAGTGGGACGCAGGACTGAAATGAGAAACGTTAAATATTTAATGTCCTACATTGCCAAGACTGAAAATTCCAAGCTGTGAGGTGAATGAAAAGCAATGAATAGTTGATGAGAGCGCATTGTGACACTCTTTGGCAGGTAAGAGTGCCAACGTCCAGGTGGGAGCTGGAGCTCTCTAAGAATTACAACTCCAGACTACAGCAGGGGTGTTGAACTCATTTGTTATGAGGGCCGGAACTGACATAAACGAGACCTTGTCGGGCCAGGCCATGTGTGCCATAAAATGTAATGCCAGGTAGGCAGAGATATAAACTTTATAAGGACACAAACAAACAAACACAATTAAGGGTCTTTGCAATATTTTGTTTATTTAACAGTCTCTGATAACTGACACCTCTTGCCCTGAATTATTACATCAAAATGTCTGTGCTGTAGCAATCTTTTTTTTTTTAATTTAATTTTTATTGGTATATTACAATCTTAGTGTTTCCATTCAAAAACATGTTACATTTGCTATTCATTGAACCTAGTTACTTAATGTTAACAATTGATAGTACGTTTCTATTGGTTAGTTGTTAATAATACTTATTGCCGGTGTTATTCCTTGTGTGGGTGTGGGGTATGAACCTGTGGCCTCTCGTAACTTCATGTGTCTCACAAGTGTAACCACTCATGATATGCTGTGTTACTTGGCAGAATTCCTTCCCTTGACAGATATTGTAGTATCGGTGACCATGTTTTCATGTATCTTGTGTGTGCAGCTATGCCTGTCTGTTGCGTTCTGTTTACTGAGTCCGTTATTTTGGCCATCACAAACTGTTGCCACAATTTATCGTGCCATCTTGCCACAGAAGGTGGGGCTTGTGATTTCCATCCTTCTGCTATTGTCAGTTTAGCAGTCGCTAGCAGTGTTGAAATAGTCTCCTTAGTCGTACCTACTAGCGACCCGTCCCATTTGTGTAAAAGCAAAATCTCCGGTTTAAATTCCATTTCCTTTGACGTCATCTCCTTAATTTGGTCCCCTACTTCTTTCTGCTGTAGCAAACTTGAGTATGCTGTTCAGGTGTATATCTGTAAGCTGCAAACCTACTTTTGATTTATTGACATTCATTACAGAAATCTCATGGTCAGTGCTCTGAGCCTTGGACTCAGGGGAAAACTTGAAATGGCTGGGCATTGTGAGCTTTTGTACATAAATTGGATCCTATGACTGTTGGATGGATCTGTAACTGGTTGTCAGATCGCAGCCAAAGAGTGATTGTGAATGGTTCCTCATCCTCTTGGAGAGAAGTGACAAGTGACAAGTGGAGTGCCTCAAGGATCTGTCCTGGGACCTGTTTTGTTCAACATCTTTATCAATGATTTGGACGAAGGGATAGAGGGAATGCTTATTAAATTTGCAGATGATACTAAATTGGGAGGGATAGCAAATACAGTAGAAGACAGAGTCAGGATACAGGCTGCAAAACTGGGCGAAAACAAATAAAATGAATTTCAATGGGGATAAATGTAAAGTTCTGCATTTAGGTAGGAAAAATCAAATGCATAATTGTAGGTTGGGGGAGACTTGTCTTGGCAGTAGTATGTGCGAAAAGGAGCTAGGGGTCTTAGTAGACCCTACACTGAACATGAGTCAGCAGTGTGATGCGATTCCTAAAAAGGCAAATGCGATTTTGGGCTGTATCAACAGAAGTACAATGTCCAGATCAGGCGAAGTGATGGTACCAGTGTTCCCTCTAAGCTGAGTTAGTGTGAGCTAGCTCACAGCTTTTTAGCCTCCGGCTCACAGATTTTTGACTCAGCTCAGGAAGGATGGCTCCAGAGCAAACTAATTTATGCAGCAGCCAAATGGCTGGCTCACAGCTTTAATGCCACCAGCACACAAAGTAGAATTTTTGCTCACAGGACTCCACAGCTTAGAGGGAACATTGGATGGTACCACTTTACTCTGCTCTGGTTAGACCTCACCTAGAATATTGTGTTCAGTTTTGGTCACCACAATTTAAGAAAGATATAGACAAGCTGGAACGTGTCCAGAGGAGGGCAATGAAAATGGTGAGGGACCTGGAGACCAAGTCCTATGAGGAAAGGTTGAAGGAGCTGGGTATGTTTAGGTATGTTTAGCCTAGAGAGGAGATGACTGAGAGGTGATATGATAACCATCTTCAAGTACTTGAAGGGCTGTCATATAGAGGATGGTGCGGAGTTGTTTCCTGTTGCCCCAGAAGGTCGGACCAGAACCAATGGGTTGAAATTAAATCAGAAGAGTTTTCGGCTAAACATTATGAAGAACTTCCTGACAGAGCAGTTCCTCAACGGAACAGACTTCCTCGGGAGGTGGTGGGCTCTCCTTCTTTGGAGGTTTTTAAACAGAGGCTAGATGGCCATTTGACAGCAATGCGGATTCTGTGAATTTAGGCAGATCATGAGAGGGACGGCAGGAAGGGTTGCCTCAGTGCTTAGTTCTTGTGGCCCTTTCTTACACGCCCAGGGAAATGCTGATTGCCACTTTGGGGTCAGGAAGCAATTTTCCTCCAGGCCGGTTTGTCCAGGGATCCTGGAGGTTTTTTGTCATCTTCTGGGTGTGGAACATAGGTCACTGCGGGTGTGGAGGGGGAGGTATTTGTGAATTTCTTTCCTTGTGCAGGGGGTTGGACTAGATGACCCTGGAGGTTCCTTCCAACTTTATGATTCTATGAATTCAGCTAGGTACTCTACTCACTTGAAATGGTAAACCAGTGTCTGGGCCGTAACAATTGAGCCTGCTGATAGGAACTCACATGGCTGTACAGTGTTTCAAACAAATACATTCCCTCCACATAATGAACAAGGATATGAAGAAGAAGAAGAAGAAGAAGAAGAAGAAGAAGAAGAAGAAGAAGAAGAAGAAGAAGAAGAAGAAGAAGAAGAGTTGGTTTTTATACCCCGCTTTTCTCTACCGTAAGGAGAGAACGGCTTACAATTACCTTCCCTTCCTCTCCCCACCGCAGTCACCTTGTAAAGTTGGTGGGGCTGAGAGAGTTCTGAGAGAACTGTGATTGACCCAAGGTCACCCAGCGGGCTTCTTGTGGACGAGGGGGGAATCTAACCCAGTTTGCCAGATTAGAGTCTGCCGCTCTTAACCACTATACCACGCTGGCTCTCTCTCCTGGCATCTATTTTTTTATACACAGGGAATTTGCTTGCATGTCTATTATGTGAGCCTCCTCTTGCATTCTGAATTGGTATAGATTTAGTGAACTCGACCTCCGAGCTAGGGCAAGGCAGGGGAACAGGAGCTGAATTTCAATTGATCACATCTGGCCAAATGAGCAGATTACATCACTACTGAAATTGTTTACCATGAACAGAGAACATAACCTCTGTGTTGATTGCATTCTTCAGAGTAGGGAACCAAAAATACCCATTACAGAAACTGAATCAATAATAAATCTGTTTTCATGCGACCAGGCTAATAAATTTTATTGCTGTGGATGTGATTAATGATGTCAAGAGGCTTCATACCTAGCTGTCCAGTCTTGTTAGGGCTGAACACCACAAAAAAGAATACATCTCAGTATGCTGCTAATAATCCCTGGCCGTTTTATGGGAAGTCGGGGGGGGGGGAATAATGGCTGTGTGATAGCATTCCCCGCCCTGATTTGAAAAAGTCAGAATGCCAGGCTTCATTTCAGCTAATACAAGGAGTAGGAGAAGGAACCACACGGTAAAGAGAAAGAATGGAGTATACACAGGGCTATTTTGGGGGCAGGAACGGAGTTCCGGCTGGCTTTCAAGTTGGCCACGCCCAGCAAGAACGCATTAGCATAATAGGCCACACCCAATAGCAGAAACTCATTAGTCTATTAGGCCACACCCCTGACAGCACAGCTCATTAGCATATTAGGCCACACACCCATGCCTTCCCTTGCAGGGAGCTTGGGCAAGCTGGCCCTTGGAGGGGAGTTTAAACTGCCTTCCCTTGGCTTGCCTGGGCGCCCTGCAGCTGCGGGGAGCCCGGGCAAGCCAGCCCTTGGAGAGGCCGGGGTAAGCATGGGGAGGCAATTAAATGCCTCCCCCATCCGTACAGGGACTCAGACCCTGTAAATCTAATCCTCACCAGCCTTGGAGGGCAGCGAGTCAGCCAGAAATCCCCTGTGAGGTTGGTGTCTCTAGCATGCCAAGGGGCATTCTACCACATCACAAACCTCACAAACTGAACCGGTTCATCTGGCGCCTAAAAGTTCATGACAGTTCATGCCCATCCCTACATATGACTGTGCCCAATCCAGGCACAGTCCACTTGTGTGGCTCCCGAAGTTTTCCCTGATGACATGGATTTTTTTTTAAAGTCCTTAAATCCAGGACTCCCAGGACCTTAAATCCAGAGCTTCACCATAAGCCCCTGGACAAAGATTCCCCTGCCCCCTCCCCGTATGACCCTGATACAAAACAAATAACTTGCCTTGGTATTACTATTAACCTACAGTAATAGAGAATCGGCCGTCCATCTGTCCATTTGTGGCAGGCATAACTCATCAGAGAATTAAGCTAAGAGCCAGTTAGGTGTAGTGGTTAAGTGCGCGGTCTCTAATATGGGAGAACCAGGTTTGGTTCCCCACTCCTCCACTTGTACCTGGCTGGATGACCTTGGGCAAGCCACAGTTCTCTCAGAGCTGTTCTCGAAAGAGCTCTCTCAGCCCCACCTACCTCACAGGGTATCTGTTGTGGGGAGGGGAAGGGAAAGGAGTTTGTAAGCCGCTCTGAGACTCTGAGTGACTCTGAGTATAAATCCAATCTCCTCCTCCTCTTCTGCTTCTTGACTAAAATTGGCATAATTAAACAGCAATATTGCTACATGTTTGAAAACTGGTCACCAACCTGAGAATGACAATGGAAGTGCCAAAAATGAAGGCCATTGGAACACCATGAACTAGGTTACCTTCACAATAGGCAACATGTAATAGGAGAGCTTTTAAGCAACCTGTCATGTGTCTCTTAGATTCCCACTTTGTCATGGAAGGTTACTGGGTGAAATACTCTCAGCCAGACCTACTTTACAGGGTTGTTGTGAGGATAACATGGAGGACAGGAAAACAATGCAGCTTTGCGTGCCAATTGGGGAGAATGGCCGGGTATAACATTTGTTATATATTTTGCCTACAATTCACCAAAAAAAAAAAAAAGGGACAAGGATGATAGCAATTGCTGTTGCTTCATTAAGTATGTTGATAAAATGTTTTTTGTCTCATCACTTCAATAGTTCAGAATGGTTCCAAAATTTTTCATTCAAGTCTAAGATTTGTCTATTGCATATATACTGTCAAGATGGACTCTGTTTTGTACTGTGCGATGTATTGTAATTCAAGAAACATGTTATAACTCTGTATGAGCTCAGTGAATGTTTGCAGGATGTTACTGTAATCACAAAGATTAGTTGTTAATTGTTAGAAATGTCAGAAATATTAAAAATAAAAAATGTTATTTAAAAAAAAAGTATTGCTGCAACCCTTTCGGCACATGGAAGATCTGATAATTCAGTATTCAAATTATTGTTAAATATTGTGAGCACGACAATCAGGGCAAACCCATCGTATCTCTAGAAGCCATCATAATTATGTAGCAGAAGCAGAAGCAGTTTTCCTCCCTCTTCCCAGACAAGCTGCGCTTGCCAAAAACGCTGTCCACATCTACTCCATTTGCACAGCATGAGCCTATCAGTATGGCTCTCTATAGCCATGAGTCTAATTTTGTAAGTTTGTATTTACACCCACTTATATCTGTCTGGAGCTGCAGTGGCTCAAGTGGTTAAGACGCTGAACTGCAGGCTGTGGAAGGTCGGTAGTTCAGCAGTTCGAGACCCGAGTGTGCCGCATGACGGAGTGAGCTCCCGTCTCTAGTTCCAGCTCCTGCCAACCTAGCAGTTCGAAAGCAAGAAAGTGCAAGTAGATAAATAGGTACCACTTCGGTGGGAAGGTAACAGTGTTCCGTGCGCCTTGGTGTTTAGTCATGCCGGCCACATGACGACAGAAACGTCTTCGGACAACGCTGGCTCTTTGGCTTGGAAACGGAGATGAGCACCGCAACCCTAGCGTCGGACTCGACTGGCTTTCGAGCAAGGGAACCTTTACCTTTATGTCTGTCTACCAACACAGGATACACTTCTTACATCTGATGAAGTGGGCTCTCGTTCACAAAATCTTCATGTCACAATAATTCTTTAGTAAGTAAATCAGTAACAAATCTATTTCTGTTTGCCCCTCTAACTTTACTTAACACAAAAGCAGAGGCAGACTGGGTTATGAGCAATGTTACCTCTAAGCTTTCAACACTGTTTTAATTGTATTATACTAATTGATGTAAACCACCCTGAGCCCATAAACAGGCTCAGCAGAGGAAGGAAGGAAGGAAGGAAGGAAGGATGTCTGTTTCTATTATCCCAACAGCAAAATGTATTAATTTCTAGGGTTCTTTTGTACCAGGGGTGCCTTTTTGTTTACAGAAAGCAAACTGTAAATGATACCTGACTGTACTTTGGGGACATTGTTTACTGCTATACAGGTAACCATGTCCTAGGAGGACAAAACGTTTTTGTTTTGTTTTTAATGAATTATACCATAACCCAATGCTTATGAGAGCCAGTTTGGTGTAGTGGTTAAGTGCACGAACTCTAATATGGGAGAACCGGGTTTGATTCCCTGCTCCTCCACTTGTACCTGCTGGATGACCTTGGGCAAGCCATAGTTCTGGCACAGCTGTTCTTGAAAAAGAGCAGTTTCTGTCAGAGCTCTCTCAGCCCCACCTACCTCACAGGGTGTCTGTTGTGGGGAGGGGAAGGGAAAGGAGTTTGTAAGCCGCTCTGAGACTCCCTTGGGTAGTGAAGGGCGGGGTATAAATCCAATCTCTTCTTCTTCTTCTTCTAATGCCAGTAGCTCACAAGACTCCACAGCTTAGAGGGAACATTGGTTATGAGCAGGGTTTGGTGCTGAATGGAAAGTACTGGGACCGCTGGGATTGATTTTGCTTAAATTAACAAGATTATATCATTTTTCATACAGCAAAGTAGACTTTACAAAGATCTCCCACCAACACAATAATAACAACAACCTGGTGCCTGAACTGGGAGCTGTAACTTCTGTTCCACATGTATAGTGACTAAAACAGATTACTGTTCCATTACCCCATGCATGTAAGGAGTGGAGTAGCAAACAAAGGTTTGCTACTGTACTACTGTTAATTACATTCTAAATACATTCTAAGTTGCAAAGCAGGATAGGGATGAGAAGGAGTTGACACCAAGACTTGAAAATAAGGGGGGGGGCATGGAAAAATTAGATGGACAGAGATAAAAATGAATGAGAAAAGTGTGGAAAAGAGGGAGAAAAATTAAGGGGGAAAGAGGGAAAGGTTTTATCTTGCTGCAATTCAAGATCTGTCAGGCAAGTTTGCTTCGGTCATGCAGGAAGGCCAGCCTAGCAGATAGTCAGAAGTGCCTTTTACTGTGCTCGGACTTCCCTGTGCCCCTAGTGGCTGCAGGCAGAATTGCATTACCAGAAAAATAAATGGAAATGCATTTGTCTGGATGCAACATATGAGGTGCCCTCCAGCTGACTTGGGTCCCCCAAATTTTGTCTCCCAGCCCCCCCCCTTTAGCAGTCCTGCTTAAATCTGGCTCATTGGGGAAATGGTGGCGTGGCTGTGAGCAGAGTGTTCCTATGGAAGCTGCACCCACAGCCAACAACGGGGGGGGGGGGAACTAGAGCCAAGCCTAACCTACTCCACAGGGTTCTTGTGAAAAAAATGGAGGTGGGTAGAACAATGTTCCACACTGGTCTGAAAAGTGGTGTGTGTGTGTGTGTGTGTGTGTGCGTGTGTTGAATGCTGCTTACTGGCGCTGCCGTAGCAGGGGTGCATTTTTGCACCCATGTACTGAAGCAGTCCAAGGTTCAAAAATCATCATCCAGCCTTTATGTTTTGTACTCATAATTTCATAAGAAGGGGGAAAGAAGACACTGGAGAGGCTATCCCTATACTCAGTTACTCAGCTTCAATCCTGAGATGCTCAGAAGAAAGGCATTTTAAATAAATAAATCAAATTACCACTGCAGGGAGGTAATGAATGCCTGTCTGCAGGAGGGTGTACTTCCAACTGTCATGAAAGAGGCAGTCATGTGACCCCTCCTGAA
>NW_015167093.1:65590-74340 GCF_001447785.1 Gekko japonicus | reverse complement strand
TGAAAAGTCCTTAGACATACTCGTCATTTCAGCTCTAAGACTTTTATTAGGAAAGAACAAGACAACTTTACCTGGCGTGCAGGCTGGTTTATATCCCCAGATATAGATTACTATAATGTACTTATGTTGGTCCACCTTTGAAAAGAGTCTGGAAACTTCAGCTTGTCGAAAGTGCGGCCGACAGGCTATCATCAGGGGCAGGATACAGGTATCATATCACCCCGGTGGTGAAAGATCTTTACCGGTTATCTGTTTCCAGGTACAATTCCAAGTGCTAGTATTACCTCTAAAGCCCTAAAAGGTATGGGGCCAGGATACTTGAAGGACCACGTCCTCCCATATTGGCCACCTGCCAGTTTGGTTCTGCCTCATGAGCCCTGGTCTCTGTGCCCCCTGCCTTCAGAGGTGAGGCAGGTGACTAACCGAGACAAGAAGAAGAAGAGATTGGATTTATCCCCCGCCCTTCTCTACCCAAAGGTGTCTCAGAGCGGCTTGCAAACTCCTTCCCCTCCCCACAACAGACACCCTGTGAGGTAGAAGAAGAAGAAGAGGAGATTGGATTTATACCCCGCCCTTCACTACCCAAAGGAGTCTTAGAGCAGCTTACAAACTCCTTTCCCTTCCCCTCCCCACAACAGACACCCTGTGAGGTAGAAGAAGAAGAGATTGGATTTATACCCCGCCCTTCACTACCCAAAGGAGTCTCAGAGCGGCTTACAAACTCCTTTCCCTTCCCCTCCCCACAACAGACACCCTGTGAGGTAGGTGGGGCTGAGAGAGCTCTTGACAGAAACTGCTCTTTTTCAAGGACAGCTCTTATCAGAACTACGGCTTGCCCAAGGTCATCCAGCCAGATGCAAGTGGAGGAGTGGGGAATCAAACCGGGTTCTCCCAGATTAGAGTCTGCACACTTAATCACTGCACCAAACTGGACTTTTTCAATAGTGGCTCCACAGCTGTGAAATACCCTTCCTGTTGAGGCTCACCTGGTGTCTACAACTACATTGCTTTCTTTTAGATGCCAGGCCAACGTTTTTCTGTTCATCCTGGCTATTAAGGGGTTGGTTTTCTAAACACTCTTTAGAGCCTGGAAACTGTTGTTTTAAGCTGCCTGTGGTCTGTTTTTATGCTGGGCTGATGGTTGGTTTTTTTCCCTTCCTTATGCTGGATATTAATATCTTTTTAAGTTTTGTTTGTTATTATTTTATTTTGTAAGCTGCCTCTGGCAGACACCTAGAGAGGCAGCATAAAAATGTTCCGAATAAATAAATAAAATTCTGAACATGCCTCCAGAATGTAGCTCAAAAACAATGGGACCACGTACGGGTTTTCCCACAAACACAGCAGAGCCCTCAGGTTTGCCAAAAATTGTAACAAGTTTTTTAGAGTGGCATTTAAAAACCTCATGCATTAAAGAACAAATGAAATTTCACAACATTGCATAACAAAATCTGTCACCAGTTGGGGGGGATGTTGCTTAGCCATACAGCTACCATTCTATTCAAACACTCCGCAGCCAGGGGTATGATCACTTGCTCCCCTGTAGTGTGATACCTCGATTGCCGCTATGTTCTGGAAGTAGTAATCACATCAGCAGGGAGTTCCAAGATAATTAGACCAGATACGGAGGCTGATTCCCTGTTCCTGATTTACATCAGAAAAAAATTAAATTCTAATCCAGTAGCACCAGGGGTCATTTCCTGCAGGAGCGCACAGGAGCGGCGCTCCGGCAGTACAGAGCCCAGGGGGTGGGCACATGCAACAAGCCCCTCCCCCTGCTCCCAGCAGCCCTCAGTCAGAGCAAGAAGCAGTCAGGTAAGTTGCAGAGCTCCCCCGGCCCCCCGGTCCAAAACAGTCCAGTGGCACCTTTAAGACCAAGTTTTATTCAGGTACAAGCTCTCCCTTCTCTGCGAGGACAGATCTGCACATCCCCCCCCAATAGCTAGCAATCCAAGTCCAGTGGAGCCTGAGCAGTGGGTGTTGCCTTCTGACACACTTCCGGTGATGTCAGGGGGTGTGGCATATGCAAATGAGTTATGCTAATGAGTTGTGCTAATGCGCTCCTGCACCTCTTTTTTCTACGAAATGACCCCTGAGTAGCACCTTAGATAGAAACAAGATTTCCAGGGTATGAGTTTTCAAGTTTAAAAGCTTATAACCTGAAGATCTTCTTCGTCTCTAAGGAGCTCCCGGACTCGAACCCAGCTCTTCTCCTGCAGACCAACACGGCTACCCACTGAAACCAGAAAAAAATGTGAATCCCTCTCATCGTTTTTTGGCCAATTTTAAGGTGATTCATTCCAGACTGTTTTCTCAAAAGTGGAAGTGATGTAACTTCTCATTTCACACAGAACTCCTTTGTCAGCTGTGTTCTCTGATGTCTATAAATCGAGGGACTCTTTTGTATGTATGTGGGGGCGGGTCTGATGTCTTCCTGTTCTTCTCTCCCATTTCAGAATTGTCTTTGCTTTAGTGAATGTTTTTCTAAATGTCGCCCGTAAACCTTCTGTGACTGGTTCAATTACAAGAAACAAGTGCTTCATTGTGCACAATGAATGAACTTACTTTCCCAAGATTTGGTTGAATGGAGAATGTTTAAATATTAACCTCCATCTGGAGAGTGGTACTATACGCACATACGGTCTGTCTCTAGTTCCACATACTGCCATAAAGCCTCTTGAGTTTAACATATTTTCACTTTTTAAAACAAATTTGATAAAACGAAAATGTCCTGCTTTTTGTACTGCCTCAGCCTCAGACGCTGAACTTTATACCCGATTTTAGGACTTCTGGTTTGGCCAACGCCTGATAAAGATGCTAAAGGTACAGCTCCGTGGATTATTTTGACCTATTAGAACTTTTGAGCCATTGCTAACAACCTTCAACTTTCCAAACAACTTATAAATAACAAGCAACAGCTGCAAAGTTGAAGTGCTGGCAGAAATCCTGGTCTGAAGAGATAAAAGAGATAATAAGGAAATACTTCCTTGGCAATTGCAGGAGGGAGGATCAAGCCGGGGAACTTCTCAGACCAAACCTCCTAATAGCTGACTTACAGTTTAATAGTCTATTGCTTCGGCTGCTGGAGATAAATACTAGAAAAGAGAGGATTTGATGGTCAACACCCTAGGAGGGACTCTAAATTTGCAAATGAACGTAAGGGAGTCTCTATCATAAAAGACTGTTTGGCTGATACTATTGAAAACATGGGGAATGATGTCCAGTATTTATTTATATTTTCTAAACACTCTGTGCAAGCAATTTCGATCAATATACAAGGAGTCTGCAAAAGTCTACAACAAATAACATCTTATAAACGAACTAAGTTTATATCTTCGACAATACAAGATTTTGTTGTTACACCTTTAAAAAATCTATGCAACTTCAAAAAAAACAAACCCAAAACACTTTCTCGTTATCTTTTCAAATAAATGTCCACTTTATTATTATTCTGATGGTGTGGTGCTCAGGGATGCTGGTGTTTTCCTGAGCGGCTAATTCTATTCTCATAGCTCCCCCTGGTGTAATGTGTGGGTAACTGCTACCTATAAGGGTACCATTTCTCCTGGTTTTCTTGTTATCAGGGAATCCATCTACACCAACTTGCTAGTTAAGATCTGCCTCTCAAACTCTTGCTCTCTGTGCTCCTGCCTTCAGAGGTGAGGCAGGCGGCAACTGGAGACAGGGCATTTTCTATGGTGGAATGCCCTCCCCCTTGAGGCTCTCCTGTTGCCTACTTCCCTTACTTTTATGCATCAAACACATCTTTTTACCCAGGCATTTAATTACAGTTTTTATCTTACCTACTTTTTAAATCGGTTGCTTTTGTTTTATGGATACTTTTAAATGCTCTTTATGCCCCATGGCTTTTTTTTTTTAAGGCTTGCTTTTATATTATGTCATTTTATTTGTAAGCCTCTTTGAGTCGGGCTCTGAAGAGGCATAAATTGCTATAGATCCAAGGATACAGGAAATGAAAGAAGAGTTAGTAAAGGTAAAGGTTTCCCTTGCTCAAAAGCCAGTCGAATCCGACTCTAGGGATGCGGTGCTCATCTCCGTTTCCAAGCCGAAGAGCCAGCGCTGTCCGGAGACTTCTCCGTGGTCATGTGGCTGGCATGACTCAACGCCAAGGCGCACGGAATGCTGTTACCTTCCCACCGAAGCAGTACCTATTTATCTACTTGCAATTTCTTGCTTTCGAACTGCTAGGTTGGCAGGAGCTGGAGCCAGAGACGGGAGCTCACTCCGTCATGCGGCACACTCAGGTCTCGAACTGCCGAACTACAGATCTTTCGGTCTGCCGCTCAGCATCTTAACCTCTGAGCCACCGCGGCCCCGAAAGAAGAGTTACATTCTCTTAAAATGAATGTGGTGTTGGGATGCTCCAGGTCCTACCACCACTGACACAGCAATCTGACATCTTGATCCAGCAGGTTTATGGCAGGCCTTTTTCTTTTCTTTTCTTTGCCCCTTTTCTTTCTACTCCCTATTTTTGCAGAGAGGGGTTTGGAACCCACAGACAAATTCCTATGAATGGAAGCTCCTCCCACTGCAGACCTCCAACTCCTTCCACACACTGTTGGAAAGGGGAACCTCACAGGAGGACCAGCTGTGACAGGGAACTGGACGAAGTGAATCCGCCACTGACAGTTCAGGGTTCTTTTTGTAGCAGGTACTCATTTGCATATTAAGCGACACACCCCTAATGTAGCCAATCCTCCAAGAGCTTACAGTAGCCCCTCTGAGAAGAGCTCTGTAAGCTCTTGGAGGATTGGCTACATTAGGGGTGTGTGGCCTAATATGCAAAGGAGTTCCTGCTATCAGCACAAATGAACCCCATCCCCTCCCTCATATATGATGGTCATTAAAGCAGGATTATATGCGTGATCCCAGGGCTATTTCTGGGCAGGAACACACAGGAACGGAGTTCCGGCTGGCTTCAGAGTTGGCCACGCCCACTACAGCCAAAACCTCTGCGTGCCTGGCTACAGAGGGAAGGCCTGGAGAATGGACACCCCTGGCGACTCCAAGTTGGGTGGGCCGGGGGGTCCCTGGAAGGATCGGGGATGCATTTAAATTGGGCACCTGGGCAAGCCAAGGGAAGGCATGGAGGTGTGGCCTAATATGCTAATGAGTTTCTGCTGCTGGGTGTGGCCTATTGTGTTAATGAGTTCCTGCTGGGCTTTTTCTACAAAAAAAAGCCCTGTGTGATCCTATGCACCATCATCAGCATTCAAGTTCACTACCATGCCAGCTCACCTTATACTGAGTCAGACCATTGGTCAGTCTAGCTCAGTATTGTCAAGCAGACTTCCCCTGCTACTTGAAAGCCTCCATTGGAGATGCCAGAGACTGAACCCAGGACATGCCGAATGTGCAGCATAAGCTTTCACACCGAGCGACCCCCTCCCTCAAAAGAAACAAAGGGGGGAAATGTATTGAGTAAGATATGAACATTAATGAAAACACATCCATTTCCCCCATTACAACTAGATTTGCTTTGAGCAACTTGCCTCTAAAAGAAAAACTGGGTAAGTCTGATAAATTATGAGTTTGATCAATTCATGTACACTCAAAACAAAGCAGGAGTCCAGGGGCACCTTCTAGACTAACAGCATTTATTCCAGCATAGGTTTAGGTGAGTCAGAGCTCATCTTGTTAGATACAAGAATCATTATTATGTGAAATGAGTCTCTGATATGAAGGAGAAGGAGAAGGAGGAGGAGGAGGAGGAGAAGAAGGAGAAGGAGGAGGAGGAGAAGGAGGAGAAGAAGAAGAGAAGGGGAATAAGAAGAAGAAAAGAAGAGAAGAAGGAGGAGGAGGAGGAGGAGAAGGAGAAGAAAAGAAGAGGAAAAGGAGAAGAAAAGAAAAGAAGAAGGAGAAGAAGAAAAGAAAAGAAGAAGAAGAGAAGAAGAAGAAGAGATTGCATTTATACCCCGCGCTTCACCACCCAAAGGTGTCTCAGAGCGGCTTACAATCTCCTTTCCCTTCCCCTTCCCACAACAGACACCCTGTGAGGTAGGTGGGGCTGAGAGAGCTCTGACAGAAACTGCTCTTTTTTCAAGGACAACTCTTCTCAGAACTACGGCTTGCCCAAGGTCATCCAGCCAGGTGCAAGTGGGGGAGTGGGGAATCAAACCCGGTTCTCCCAGATTAGAGTCCGCGCACTTAACCACTACACCAAACCACTGACTAATATTGTTGCCCCCCCAGCCGGGCCTTTGGCCCCAGTAACTTTGATAAGTAACTACATTTATCCACCTCAGCAGCACAAGGAGTAGCAAGTGTCTCGTGGCTAATTCCACCAGGCGACTAATCTACAGAATAGTGTTACATCAGCTGCACACCAACACACAGCAGAGCCAAGTATTTTACATGGCAGGGTCACCACAGCTGATAGGGTCAAGGCGATCAATAGTGTGATTTCTGCATCAACATTGGCAGGGACTCAAGAGTGATGCTAGTGCTGGGGCACAGCAGGCCAGGGAAAGCAGTGATCTTAATTTCTCTATGAGGAGCCACATGCAAAGTTTTCACGGGGAGATTTCTGCACTAGAGCTCAAGGCAAAATAGCATGCAGATACTGCCACAACTACACCAGTTTGGTGTAGTACTTAAGTGCGCGGACTCTAATCTGGGAGAACCGGGTTTGATTCCCCACTCCTCCACTTGCGCCTGGCTGGATGACCTTGGGCAAGCCGTAGTTCTACTAAGAGCTGTTCTTGAAAAAGAGCACTTTCTCTAAGCGCTCTCTCAGCCCCACCTACCTCACAGGGTGTCTGTTGTGGGGAGGGGAAGGGAAAGGAGTTTGTAAGCCGCTCTGAGACACCTTTGGGTAGTGAAGGGCGGGGTATAAATCCAATCTCTTCTTCTTCCCACTCCCATTTGACAGGCATCATTTGTGTCACTAGAAACTATGGAAAAGACAAAGACACCACTTTGCTGAGGCACAGGATGTTTAAAAAGTGCAATGTCAGCCAGTCCGTTCAGCAGCACATGACCAGAACACTGAGGAACAAAAGGGTGTTCAGTCTAATGTAGTGTGTTTATACATACATGCCAAAGGGAATTTCACTTTTGGGTGTGGAGAGCAATAGAACATCTATAGCTTTCCAGTACATTACTACAACAGTAATGTGATGGCCATGCAGAGAATAAACTGGGAATGGAAACGTACATCAACAGATTTTGCCTGAAGTCTACTTACCCAATTTAATTGAAAAAATGTCACAGTCCATACAAAAATCTTCTGGCTCTCCAAATGTATTGGTATGCATTGAAACCAGATTGCCCGGAGGTTTGGGCTTGGGTGTCATCAATATGCGGCTGACACCCAGCTCTATCTGATGTTGGGTGGCCAGTCGGACTCCAGCTCAGAAGATCTGCACCGGGCGTTGCAAGCCGTGGCTGGTTAGCTCCGACTGAGTCGGCTGAGGCTAAACCCGGCAAAGACAGAGGTCCTGGGTTTGAGTTGTTGTGGTTTGGGGCTGGGGCTTCCGCTCCCAACCTTTGAGGGGGCGCCCTTGGTGCCAGCGTCGGACGTTAGAAGTTTGGGGGTGCTCCTGGACTCCACATTATCTATGGAGGCCCAGGTAGCAGCCACTGCCAGGGCGGCCTTCTACCATCTTCGGCTGGCTCGGCAGTTGGTTCCCTTTCTCGACCACGATGACCTAGCCACAGTGATCCATGTGACGGTCACCTCAAGGCTAGACCATTGTAACGCTCTCTACATGGGGCTGCCTTTGTCGCAAATCCGGAAGCTGCAGCTGGTGCAGAATGCTGCAGCCAGGCTGTTGATGGGCCTTCCTAGGGGGGCACACATCCAGCCTGTGCTGAAAGCGCTGCACTGGCTGCCGATAGCATACCGGATTCGCTTCAAAGTGCTGGTTCTTACCTTTAAAGCCCTAGATGGCCAGGGTCCGACATACCTATGGGACCGCCTCTCCCCACATGTTCCCCAACGAGCACTACGGTCCGGGACTAAACATCTCCTGGTGGTTCCAGGTCCCAAAGAGGCCAGACTAGCGGCGCCTAGGGCTAGGGCTTTTTCGGTGGCAGCTCCTACCTGGTGGAATGAGCTCCCAGAGGAGATCCGGGCCCTGAGGGACCTTGCACAGTTCCGCAGGGCCTGCAAGATGGAGGTCTTCCGCCAGGCGTTTGAGTAGGAGCCGCCACGACTGTTACCATCTGTCCTAGCCCTTATTACCTACTCGCCGTGAGTGCAAAAATGGTGGTACTGCGTGGAGCTGTGGCCACTAAGGATACCATCCTGGTGACATCAGTTCCCTTGTTAGTTGTTGTGGAGAGCACTTAAGTTGCACTGAATGTTTTTAAAATGCAGTTTTAATGTTTTATGGATTGGCCATTGGCCCCATCTGTACGCCGCCCTGAGCCCGTTCGCGGGGAGGGCGGGTTATAAATTTAA
This sequence comes from Gekko japonicus, assembly GCF_001447785.1. Classification (NCBI taxonomy): domain Eukaryota; kingdom Metazoa; phylum Chordata; class Lepidosauria; order Squamata; family Gekkonidae; genus Gekko; species Gekko japonicus. Next base: position 65,915 of record NW_015167093.1, on the reverse strand, counting down.
ATAAATAAATAAATAAATTAGGGAGCCTCATACAATTAGGGAGTCTCATGTGTATAATCATACCCAGTACAAAAGCAATTGCGGTGTAGTAATTAGAGCACTGGACTATGATTCTGCCATGGAAGCACACTGAGTGACCTTAGACCAGTCACATCATGCAGGGCTCTTTTTGTAGCAGGAACTCCTTTACATATTAGCTGACACACCCTCTAGGAGTTTACGGTAGCCCCTGTAAGAAGAGCCTCTGTAAGCTCTTGGAGGATTGGTTACATTAGGGGTGTGTCGCCTAATATGCAAAGGAGTTCCTGCTACATAAAGAGCCATA
>NW_015167093.1:60576-65001 GCF_001447785.1 Gekko japonicus | reverse complement strand
GATGGATAGATGGATAGATGGATAGATGGATAGATGGATAGATGGATAGATGGATAGATGGATAGATGGATAGATGGATAGATGGATAGATGGATAGATGGATAGATGGATAGATGGATAGATGGATAGATGGATAGATGGATAGATGGATCGATCTTTTTGTAGCAGGAACTCCTTTGCATACTAGGCAACACACCCCTAATGTAGCCAATCCTCCAGGAGCTTACAGTAGCCCCTGTAAGAAGAGCTCTGTAAGCTCTCGGAGGATTGGCTACATCAGGGGTGTGTCGCCTGATATGCAAAGGAGTCCCTGCTACAAAAAGAGCCCTCACATGCTCTAACCTTTCTCACAGGGTAGCTGCAAGGATTAAATGGAGGAGAAGAGAACAATGTAAACTATTTTGAATTCCCATTGGAGATAAAGGCTGAGTATAAATGAAGTAAACAAACAAACAAACAACCACAAAGGCATACTTGAAGAACACCTGTGGTGGAACAGCCACGCTGACCTGCGAGCCCCATTCCGTTTTGGCCTTCTGGGGTGTCAAGGGACTCAACACTTGTCCCGAGTCTCTGCCCAGCAACACACTGCTCTCCCAAGACCACCCAACTCTTGGAGGGCTTTTCCTGCTTTTCGCTGGTATTTACATTGCTACCAGGTGGTCGGTCAGATTATTACCTGCTAAGAGGGCCAGCACTCCTAAAACTTCATCCGCAATGCCATTTAAAGGCTCCATCTACTGCTCACATCTCCTACTACCCAACTACAGGTTACCAAGGGAAAGGCTCACTGCACTTGTGCACTCCAAAGGAAATAATGATCTGCAATCAACTGCCTCTCTTCCCCAAGTATCCATTTTAGATAGTGTGTTTGAATGGTGGACATCTACGTGGTATGGAAAACAACTACCAGCATTTAAAATAGAAAAGGATTTAGTGAAAAGAAAATACCACACACATACTCTGCGCAGCAACAGACTGAGCATGGAATACAAAGAAATGGTGCAAACAGACAGTTCCTCAACCCTATACATGCCCTTTCTGGTCTTATTCTAAGGCAGGTTCCTTAAGTTTAGAAGTTACAGAATTCTGAAAGCTTCTCATTACCTTGGAGTTTTTGGTCGAATCTACATTTGCATTTTTAAATCAGTTTTGTGCTGCTGTGACGCCGTCTTTCTCTATGCTTGTTAGAATGTTTTTTGGAGAAGATTCTTTTAAAGCAGTGCACAGGTGCAATGACAGTGGAGCCACCACGAAAGGGCAATAAACATATGCGGACGTGCAAAAGTATGCTAGCACTGTTGAGGTGTGAAAACGAAACCAAATGTAGACAGCTTTTTTGAAGACGGAGTCAGAAGGCTGGGACACCGGTGGGAAAGACAAATGCAGATTCTACCTTTGTCTGGGCTGCTGGCTCTTTGTTAGCAATGGTGGACATCGAGGTGGAGCTCCAGTGAGAGAGCTCATTCCTTTAGATATTATCAGCTGAAAAAGACTCTGCAAAAATGGACCCTGTTCCCCTCATGTCCAGGGAACTCATTATCTTTCTCTGCTAACTCCCCTCTGGGTCATTCCTTCTCTTCTTGTCCTTCACTTTTTTTTTTCCTTTTTTTTAAAACCATAATATTTTATTAGGTTTTAACATAAAACATATCAAATACATACAGGTTCTCAAGCGTCAGTGTAGCAATTAAAACCTGAATAAGTCAAACAGTGTACAAGTTTCCAGCATCTCTGAAACATACATTAGTAGAAGTGAGCTAACTTAATAATAACAATGAATATTTCGCTTTACTGATAGATTCCCAATCAAAAGATTCAAAGGTTAACTTATCAACAATTGGATACCATTTACCGGTTGGGTTTAGCAGTTCACATTCATTTTGATCATTTGTATTAAAGATTGAAACAGTTTCAAACATAAAATATTCCCAAACTTTAGATAACCATAGATTAATTGTCGGAGGAAGAGATACTATCCAAGCCTTAAGCACTGGGTGCTTGGGAGAAGTATCAATAGGATAGGGGGCGCTTGAGAGACATGAGCTTCTCTCTTGTTTTCTATCCTTGTTCCAACAGACACTTCTTAAAATGAAGGCGGGGTTTTGTATCCCCAAAACAGAATTCATTTCTCCACAGCACCCATCATTCTATTCTACCCATTTTTTCCCCTGTTTTGAGAAGCCTCTGCACTCTAGGCACTGATTTTCATCCAGTTGGTGCACTTTTGTTGTTGTTATTCCGTTGCATAGTCGAGTCCGACTCTTCGCGACCCCATGGACCAGATCACGCCAGGCCTTCCTGTCTTCCGCCGTCCTCTGAAGTTGGCTCAATTTCATGTTCGTTGCATCAATGACACTGTCTAACCATCTCATCCTTTGCCGTCCCCATCTTCTTTGACCTTCAATCTTTCCCAGCATCAGGGTCTTCTCCAGTGAGTGCTCCCTTCTCATTTGGTGGCCAAAGTATTTGAGCTTCATTTTCATTATCTGGCCTTCCAGGGAACAGTCAGGGTTGATTTCTTTTAGGATTGACTGATTTGATCTTCTTGCAGTCCAAGGGACTCTCAAGAGTCTTCTCCAGCACCATAGTTCAAAAGAATCTATTCTTCGGCGCTCGGCCTTTCTTATAGTCCAACTCTCGCAGCCGTACATGACTACTGGGAATACCATTGCTTTGACCATGCGGACTTTTGTTGGCCGGGAGATGTCTCTACTTTTTATCATGGTGTTTAGGTTCGCCATCGCTTTCCTCCCAGGGAGCAGGCGTCTTTTAATTTCATGGCTGCTGTCACAGTCTGTGGTGATCTGGGATCCCAGGAACGTGAAGTCTGTCATGACTTCCCCTTCTATTTGCCAAGGTGGTGCACTAGTATGAGACAATTTCTTGTTCCTGGAACTAGAGCTGTTTTAAAAGAGGTATTCTTTGTATCTGGAATCTTACAACTAATTATATGACACTGCTACTGAGGTGCATCTCTAGACCGAAAGGATTTCACTCACACAAGGCAGTGACTCTCTCTGCGCTCTGTTTCCCAAGTTCTGTTCTTATTGAGCCCCCTGCAGCCAAATTCATACCAAAAATAAATTCAGTGTTAATACAATTCAGCATTAAAAAAAAAAAATTAAGCAACCGTCACAATTTTAGGAGAAAATTGTACGAGAAGACTAGTATTCCAGGACTGCAAAGTGAAATGAAATACAGCCTGAGTGATGGTAGGGATATACTGTTGACATGGTGGTTTACTGCTAAGAACAATACGGATAAACATATTTTAAAAACCTGTCTTCTGACTGTGGCCCCTGTAACATCAAGTGGACACAATGTCATGTTACTAAAAAGGAAACAGCTAGTGATTAATTCTGTTAAGGAAAACATGCATTATTTTAAAAAATGCAAGTTTGCTATGATTCCTCCTCATCCCACTCTGTCCCATTAATCTAGTTCTCTAAATGCGTAAGACTTTCCAAAGACTCCAGGTGCCAGTCATTCAGTAGGGTTCTTCTGTATATGGGGCAAGTTTTGTTTGGACTCATTTGACAGGTGAAAAGTATGCAGACGGAGAGTGATTTCAGCTAAGCATACTTTTATTAGTCAGGAACAAGACGTTTTGGCCGGCTTGCAGGCCGGTTTATATTCCCTCAGAAACCCACCACCACAACACCCACCCCACTTCCCGATAGGCTGTTTACAGTAACCGAGAGACCTATTGGCCTCACGGTTTGGGACCTAGCCCTCTGATTGGGCCGGCTAGGATCCTTCTGGCCCATTGTCTTTAGGCGCGAAGCTTGAGGGTTTGTCCCTGGACAAGTCCGGACATGCCCGGCCCTGTCAGGGCTGGATACATTACAACAGGCATCCAGGATTCCCTGCCCCTGGGAATAATAATTTAGGACACTTTCTCACCCCCTTTTCTGGTCCCAGCTTGCTACCATATTTCTCATTGATTCCCAGGGTTGTCAAAAGAAGTTGCCAAAAATTGTTTTAACAGAGATCCAAATAAAATGCAGAGGCCATTTTTGGCAAACAGATTAAGTTACTAGGGCAGTTAATCCAGATTCTTGACTGCCTGTGCCCTGCTTTTTATACAACTGACTTGCAAAACTGCTGGAGCCTTTTGGCAGAACCATGGATGGTCTAAATTTCTGGAAGACAGCAGTCTGTGAAAAGACTTTAATATACTGGTATTAATGTCGTGGCCACATTAGCCCCACACTGGCATAATTTGATTTTCCTTTTGTACAAAATATGAATACTGTGACCCATGTCACATTTTACTTTTGGAACATCCCCTTCATATGCTTTATTCACATTAATGGAATTTTTGGATTGAGTGGAATTCATACTTTTGCTCCATCAGGATCTGGAACATTGGAGAGTTTAGCATCAGAACTGTCTGCCTCCTTTGCTGAGAACAAGGGAATA
>NW_015167093.1:34852-60520 GCF_001447785.1 Gekko japonicus | reverse complement strand
GGGCAGCATTTAAAAATTAGGCTAGTGGCTATAAGCAGCAGTGATTTCTCAAAAGCGGCTTTGGTTATCTAGACCTCTCTTTTCAAACTTTTCAAGCTGATGAGCTGCTGGTTTTATACTGATCTGGTGAAAATATATCTGATTTTATTTTATACCGTCAGCTTTAGGATTATGCTAAGGCAATGGAGCTGCAGTGGCTCAAGTGGTTAAGACGCTGAACTGCAGGCTGTGGAAGGTCAGTAGTTCAGCGGTTCAAGACCCGGGTGCCGCAAGACAGGGTGAGCTCCTGTCTCTAGTTCCAGCTCCTGCCAACCTAGCAGTTCGAAAGCAAGAAATTGCAAGTAGATAAATAGGGACCACTTCGGTGGGAAGGTAACAACGTTCCGTGCGCCTTGGTGTTTAGTCATGCCGGCCACATGACCACGGAAACGTCTTCGGACAGCGCTGGCTCTTCGGCTTTGAAACGGAGATGAGCACCGCAACCCTAGAGTCGGATTCGACTGGCTTTCGAGCAAGGGAACCTTTACCTTTTTAAGGCAATGGTGGCAAACCTATGGCACGGGTGCCAGAGGTGGCACTCAGAGACCTCTCTGCGGGCACGCGTGCCATTGCCCCAGCCAGGCACAGACCATCAGTAAAGTGTCGAATTCTCTGCCAAATAATTTTAAGTAAATGAAAGCATTTGGGATTGCTTTCCTTACTTTGTTTGGATCATTTTAAGTTAATGTATGAGTTGTTTTTTCTAAAGTAAAACCTCAGTATTCAGGTTAAATTGCCGTGTTGGCACTTTGCGATAAATACGTGGGATTTGTGTTGCAGTTTGGGCACTCGGTCTCTAAAAGGTTTGCCATCACTGTGCTAAGGTGTTGCTGTTTTTTTTGTACAAGGGTTCACAAATGTGTTAGCCAGCTCACTACCAGCAAGCCCCCCTTTAAAAAAATTCTACCAGAATCCCTTACAAGTGATTGGTGAAATTACTATCATACTGGTCACACCATGGGAAGACAAGACTCACTGGAAAAGACAGTAGAAAAGAGCAAGAGTCCAGTAGCACCTTAACGACTAACGAAATTTGTGGCAGGGTATGAGCTTTGGTAAGTCACTCATGAAAGGGCATACCCTGCCACAAATTTTGTTAGTCTTTAAGGTGCTACTGGATTCTTACTCTTTTCTATTGCTACAGACAGGCTAACATGGCTACCAGTGTTCCCCCTAAGCTCATTTAGTGTGAGGTAGCTTATAGTTTTTAATCCTCCGGCTCACACATTTTTGCCTTAGCTCAGGAAGGATGGCTCCAGAGCAAACTCATTTATGCAGCAGCCAAATCGCTCGCTCACAACTTTCATGCCAGGAGCTCACAAAGTAGAATTTTTGCTCACAGGACTCCACAGCTTAGAGGGAGCATTGATGGCTACCCATCTTGACCAATATGAGACAGATTGACTCCATAAAGGAAGCCATGGCCTCCCATTTGCAAGGCTGTTAATGACAGAACATTTTGGAGGTAATTAATTCAAAAGTCACCAAAAGTCGGGAGCTACTTGGGGAGGCATAACATACACACACAGTAGAAATCCTGCACCAACCTTCTAAGCCACTGGACAAGGATGAAACCACACATAGACCTTATAAATCAGTGCTTAAAAGTAATGAGGTTGTGCTGATTGAGGTGTTGCCATAGGGCTAGGATGAGTTTGTTAGTCATCTGCAGTGTAACCTCTAAGGTGTGCTGCTGTGTGCTAGCACACACATTTTCAGCCCTCAGCACATAGATTTTGCCTCCGCTCAGGACAGGAATGAAGGAAGCAGACAGGCTCCCCTTTGATCTAGTGACACAGCAGCAGCAGCAACCCACAGAGGGCACCAGCAGTTCTTCTTTCTCGATAGGAGGAGGAGGTGCTACGAGACTGGGCCATGCCTGAAAGTGATGAGCACCACCTCCCTCACTCACTCATGCAGTTTGGTGTTGAGAGCCAGTTTGGTGTAGTGGTTAAGTGCGCGGACTCTAATCTGGGAGAACCGGGTTTGATTCCCCACTCCTCCACTTGCACCTGGCTGGATGACCTTGGGCAAGCCATGGTTCTGATAAGAGCTGTTCTTGAAAAAGAGCAGTTTCTGTCAGAGCTCTCTCAGTCCCACCTACCTCACAGGGAGTCTGTTGTGGGAAGGGGAGGGAAAGGAGTTTGTAAGCCGCTCTGAGACACCTTTGGGTAGTGAAGGGCGGGGTATAAATCCATTTTTTTTCTTCTTTTACCTCACAGGGAGTCTGTTGTGGGAAGGGGAGGGAAAGGAGTTTGTAAGCCGCTCTGAGACACCTTTGGGTAGTGAAGGGCAGGATATAAATCCAATCTCTTCTTCTTCTTCTACCTCACAGGGTGTCTGTTGTGGGGAGGGGAAGGGAAAGGCGTTTGTAAGCCACTCTGAGACACCTTTGGGTAGTGAAGGGCGGGGGATAAATCCAATCTCTTCTTCTTCTTTTACCTTCCAGGGTGTCTGTTGTGGGGAGGGAAAGGGAAAGGGGTTTGTAAGCCACTCAGGATACTCTCCCCCACATTTTAATGGCTCTCTGTGTAAAGAAATATTTCCTTTTGTCTGTCCTAATTTTTGTGTGATTAGTTCTGAGTGAGGACGGCTCATCTGGAATGGCAGTTCTTAGACCTGATGTTGTCAAATTCTGACCTTGATTTCTTTTCTAAAAATTCATACGCCAGCTCAGAGAAGACATGCGGCTTGTTTCTGGCACCATAGATCTCGATTGAGAAAAGGGTGCCACCTGCTGATTCACCAGTTACTAGCGACTTGCCTTTTGTTTTTAAGAAAACCAACCTAAGGTGCTAAATGTATCTTTTTTAAAATCAAAATGACCTTATTTATCAAAAAAGGAATTACAGAATAGGGAGATAAGAGAATACATGCAGTTTCTATATTTTAATACACATTTCTTGTAATTCTGTGCATAACGTACTTCACGTTTGAAGGTCAAAGAAGACGGGGACGGCAAAGGATGAGATGGTTAGACAGTGTCATAGATGCAACGAACATGAAGTTGAGCAAACTTCAGAGGACGGCGGAAGACCGGAAGGCTTGGCGTGATCTGGTCCATGGGGTCGCGAAGAGTCGGACTCGACTGAACAACAAACGTACTTCACATGTGATATATCCTATTCCCAGGGGTCATTTCCTGCAGGAGCGGAGCTCTGGCAGTAAAGAGCCCAGGGGGTGGGCAGATGCAACAAGCCCCACCCCCTGCTCCCAGCAGCCCTCAGTCAGAGCATGAAGCAGCCAGGTACGTTGCAGAGCTAAAACAGTCCAAAACACTCCGGTGGCACCTTTAAGTCCAAGTTTTATTCAGGTACAAGCTCTCCCTCCTCTGCGAGGACAGATCTGCATGTTCCTCCCCCCCCCCCAATAGCTAGCAATCCAAAAGAGTCCAGTGGCGCCTTAGCGGTGGGTGTTGCCTTCTGACACACTTCTGGTGATGTCAGGGGGTGTGGCATATGCAAATAAGTTATGCTAATGAGTTATGCTAATGAGCTCCTGCACCTTTTTCCCCTACGAAATGACCCCTGCCTATTCCCCATACAGACCATGGGAATTAAGAGTGGTGGGAAAAGAACACCGAGCACTAGCGCTCGTGATCAGAAATAGCAAGAGATGAGTGATGACCTGCAAGACTTGGGGGGGGGGATCCCATCTCCCCCCCCACACACACACTTTCTCGCTGGACCTGGTGCAGCCCCCAAGCTCCCCTGCATCCACTAAGAGACCCACCGCCTTCCCCCCCCCACCGCTAATGGTGGCTTGCCCACAACGGCTCTGGGTGGGCCTGCTGAGGCTCCCCCCCCCCTCACTTAGAGTATTTCTACTCACTGGATGAAGTCTCTATTTTCCAGATTATTAAACAGAGACTGCTTGACCTGGAACTTCAAGTCTTACGTCCTACACAATATTTTCTCAGGCTCAGTCGAATCTCCCAATTCAATAGGGCCAGATGGCCCACTATCTTCACAACTTAGTCCAGCCTTCGCACCGTAGAGCCTTTACACTAGCCCGACTCAATGTGTTCCCTTCAAAAGAGCTCTCAGGTCGGTTTAAGAAAATTCCCTTGCACGAAAGGTTATGTTCTTGTCCTTTAAAATCCATGCACTCAATATATCATATCATTTTTGACTGTCAGTTTCACTCAGTCTTACGCAAAGAATTGTTGTCATCTTTATTTCCTCCTAATTATAGTTCTAATAGGGAAAAAGTTATCCAAAATCTTCTAAAGGATGCTAATCCTAATATTACAGCTATAGTGGCCAAGTTTCTTGCCAAAGTAGTCAAAGATAGATCTATTCTAGTAAAGGATTGATTCATATTGCTTATAACAGTGATGGCGAACCTTTTAGAGACCGAGTGCCCAAACTGCGACCCAAAACCCACTTATTTATCGCAAAGTGCCAACATGGCAATTTAACCTGAATACTGAGGTTTTACTTTAGAAAAAACCACTCATACATTAACCTAAGATGATCCAAACAAAGTAAGGAAAGCAATCCCAAACGTTTTAATTTACTTAAAATTATTTGGCAGAGAATTCGACACTTTAATGATGGTCTGGGCCTGGCTGGGGCGATGGCACGCGTGCCCACAGAGAGGGCTCTGAGTGCCACCTCTGGCACCCATGCCATAGGTTTGCCACCACTGGCTTATAATGTCTTATATATCCATGCCGTGTTATTGTACATCTATGTATCTTACTGCTATGCCATTAAAGGTATTTGACTTTGACTTTCAGCAGCTCACCTTGAGCTGTTCTGGGTGGGCCTGCCAAGGCTCGCCCCCCCCCCTCACTTTCAGTGGTTTGCCCAGAGCCACTCCAAGTGAGCCAGCCAAGGCTTCCCCCTCCCACCACTCTTGGCAGTTTGCCTGGAGCTCCTCTGGGCAAGCCCGCCAATGCTCCCCCCCTCTTTCTCAGTGGCTCACCTGCTACAGCTCCAGGCAGGCTAGGCCTGGCGGTGGCTCCCGGGTTTTGCCGCCACTGCAGCAACAGCCTCCACCAGGGTCGAATCTGCCTTTGCATTTTTAAATCAGTTTCGTGCTGCTGCGGCGCCGTCTTTCTCTATGCTTGTTTGAACGTCGTTTGGAGGAGATTCTTTTAAAGCAGTGGGGAGGCGCCATGATGGTGGAGCCGCCACAAGAAGGCGATAAATATATGTGGATGTGCAAAAGTATGCTAGCACTGTTGAGGTGTGAAAACAAAACCAAATGTAGACAGCTTTTTTTTTGAAGACGGAGTCAGAAGGCTTGGACACCGGTGGGAAAGACAAATGCAGATTGGACTTAGGACTCAGAAAGGTAAGTGTGTTGTTTGCGCGTGTGCAGACAACACTTTTTTTCATTTGGGGGGAGAATTTAAACCCCCCCAGTGTTGTTTTTTAATGTCAGATTTTTCAAACTAGGGGATTCCCCTAGTTTGCAGCAGCATCTGTTCAGTGCAAGTATGGCCCTGATCTGCAGATATAAGTATTCACAGATAAGGAGTATACTTGCAAACAGTGTTCCCTCTAGGCTGAGTTAATGTGAGCTAGCTCACCGTTATTTAGCCTATGGCTCACACATTTGTGAGAAATGAAATAAAAGGACTTCTGATCAAGAAAATCTTAAATACCTTGCTTTAAACTGTAGTAGAAAAATATTGCTTGAAATCAATTGATGCTTATTATGAAACCAGACAGTAGGCCTGCACAAACAATCTAAAATTAAGAATAGGGACTTCTGGTCATGAATCTTATAAATCCAGAGGTGCTTAGCTACATATAAAAATATAGTATCTGAACCTAAATGCTTAAGCAAGCTGGCTTGAAGAAAGAGGAGGCCCTTTGGAAAGAGAACTAACTGTTGGCTGGGGTGGGGTAACTTTTAGACCACAAGATATGCTATCTCAACAGACCCTCTGGAGGGAGACGTAGAAGCACTATAGGGGTGGGGTAACTTTTTGGACTACAGGATATGCTATCTCAACAGACCCTCTGGAGGGAGACGTAGAAGCACTATAGGGGTGGGGTAACTTTTGGACTACAGGATATGCTACCTCAACAGACCTTCAAGAGGGTTATAGGCGTAACGGCATGTGAAGCCTTTAGGCGAACGGGATAAGAAGTCGGTACGTCTTTGTCACCAGCCAATGGGGGCTAAGACAGGGTTTTCTTTATTTTCCACACCCCGCTGGGACAGTATATATATCTGCTGATTAACTCAATTCGGTGTGTTCAGTTCTCTGAGCTGGGCACCCTGCTTGCAAGCTGTATATCCAATAAAATCTTCTGCTTCATCGAAAGAGTCTGTCTCCTAGAATTCCTTACTGGGTAAGAACCAAAACCATATCCTTCACATTTTTGCCTTAGCTCAGGAAGGAGGGCTCCAGAGCAAACTAGTTTATGCAGTAGCCAAATCGCTTGCTCACAACTTTAATGCCAGCAGCTCACAAAGTAGCATTTTTGCTCACAAGACTCCACAGCTTAGAGGGAACATTGCTTGCAAATCAGAGATATAGATGAATTCCCACTTCTTTCACTCCAGGAAACACTAGCACAATCAAGCAGAGCCATTATTGATGTTCAGAAAACAAAACCGATGCCAAATCAACACTCATTCCCAAATAATATTCTGCCAAGTGTTCAAATTCTCTATTCATGTCCTGATCACAGGACCTCACTCCACTCTACCATTATTTGACAAACATCTGTAAAAGCTGTGTAGAATCCAGAAAGTCACTGTTGTAAATTTATTGATTTTTATTTTACTGTAGTGATTTTTATCCCGCCCATCCGGCATAAGAACTACGATGGCATATTTCTTCAGTTAAGGAGTCATTGTAATGGTCACTTTCCTTTTTGCTTCTTCCACGGTTCTTGTAATGGATATTGCTGTGACTGTTTTACATGTAGCCTCTTTTGCTGGAAAAGAGCTACTTATATTGTAGCAAATGCCTGGTTAGTATTGTTTGATGGCTCAACTGGCTTTAAGAGCAGTTTTACAAAAGAGCATGGCGTTTGTCTTCTCTGAAAAGCAGCCCAGATGATGGCAGAAAGGTAAGGTATAAATTTTGTAAAAAATAAACATATAAAAATATTCAACTGATATTTTTTTGTCTCTTGAAGATTCTGCAGCTTGCAACCAGCCAACTGAAACTCAGCCAGCACATAGGAATACACTGTAATGTTGGTGGTCTTAGTCAATTAACATTAAATATAGCTTTAGTACTGGCTACTTTTTGTGCTATACTATGAATAGTTGAATGGAATTTTTCAGGTGGGCCTTTTTATACAGGGAATACATTCATAGTTAATACCTGTGAAATTTTAGGTCGCGTTGTTCACTGTACATACCACACTGCTGCACTATTTCTCTAACCCAGTGTGTAACCCAGTTTTGTTTCATTGTTGTACTATACTACTGTATTGTATATACTCTACTGTTTAGTGCATGAATCTAATATTGCAGTCTTGTTTTATTGCATTACTGATTGTACTATACTGTTCTAATTGCACTGCTTTTGTGCAATCTGCCTCGACTCTCAGCAAGAAATGTGGACCATAAATGAATAAATAAACAAGCAACATTTTCTATACAGAATTCAAGTTTCTTCAAAACCTGCAGAACTGTATTTGTAACTGACTCAGCAGTTACACCACCTTTGTCATAAAAGTCTAACAGGGAATTAGTTACACTGTTTTATACTGCAAGAGGGAAAGATGTACCACTGCTCTGTTACAGTATCCCATGATAGAACAAGAAAGCCCCTCTCTGCTTTTGGTTTCTTTGTAACGCAGTTAATGGGAAAGGGCCCTACAACATTTCAACTATTATTTCCTTTTTTTTTTCCTTTTACCCAGATGCAGTTTCAGGGTTTCATCCATAACTTTATTGCAACAGTCCATTAGCTGACATGTCATGAAAAACTACAGCCAAATCTCTAGCAGCAATTACATCTTCATTTCAAGAAGCATAATTTCAGGAGGGGGGGGGGGGTTTTTTCTGTAGAGAGAACAAAGTGTGGGGGGGGGGGGGGGGGGGATTGTTGGGAAAATCAATTAAAAACATTTAGAACAGGGGTGTCAAATGTACAGCCCGCGGGCCGGAACTGGCTCACCCAGCGCTTTAATCTGGCCCTCAAGCAAGTGAACTTGTTATGCCCTGGCTCCACCTACCCCTCGGCTCCTTCGTGCTTTGTCTGTGCTTCTATATATATATTGCTGGGCTGCCTTGGCTCTCCTCAGTGCAACTGGCTGTAACTCCCCCTCTCCTCCATGCTTTGCCTTCCACATCTGTGCTTCTTTCTTCTTCTTCTTCTTCTTTTTTTTGCTGGGCTGCCTTTGCTCGCCTGGGTGCAACTGACTCCACCTCCCCCATGCGTTGCCTCCTGTGTTTGTGCTTGCTAAGGTGGGTCTGTGTTGCTAACTTTTTTGCCAGACTCCTGCCTTTGAACTCCTGGGTGCAACTGGCTCCGACTCCCCCTCGCCTTCTCTGAGCTTTGTCTTGCTAAAGTGGGACAGTGTGTTTCTATTTACGTATATATATATTTTTGCTGGGCTCATTCATGTTGACTTTGGACTGGGGGAGAGGCATGTGGCTTAGTTGAAGAGCCTCTGCTTGGCATGCAGAGAGTCCCAGTCTCTATCCCTGGCACCTCCCGTTAAAAGGACCAGGCTGTGGCTTATGAGAAAGACTTCAATCTGAGAGAGCCACTGCCATTCTAAGTAGACCTGAGGGGGGAGGGAGAAGCTTGCAATGCCCAGCCATTTCATGTTTTCTCTTGGGCTCTAGGCTCAGAGTATTGACCATGAGAGCATGTGGGGGAAAGGGTTTGCTCCCCACTACAAGCAGTACAAGGAGCTGCGGTGGCTCAAGTGGTTAAGACGCTGAACTGCAGGCCGTGGAAGGTCGGTAGTTCAGCAGTTCAAGACCCGGGTGCCGCATGATCGAGTGAGCTCCCATCTCTAGTTCCAGCTCCTGCCAACCTAGCAGTTCGAAAGTAAGAAATTGCAAGTAGATAAAAAGGTACCACTTCAGTGGGAAGGTAACAGCGTTCTGTGCGCCTTGGTGTTTAGTCATGCCGGCCACATGACCACGGAAACATCTGCGGACAGCGCTGGCTCTTCGGCTTTGAAACAGAAGCACCAGAACCCTAGAGTCGGATTCGACTAGCTTTCGAGCAAGGGGACCTTTACCTTTTAAGAGTACTTGCACCCTGGGAATTGGAGTCCACAGTTAGGGGTCCCAGAAGCTTCCCTCTGACTGGGTCATTAAGAGTAATTTCCTGAGCTCAGAGGCACAAAGATAGGAGTTTTATTGTTGTTTTCCGTTTCTTTGTCCATCAACCCTTACTGCAAGGAGAGGGGAAGCCCACCTCTTTTCTCACTGTCCTGTCTAGGTTGCTTTCCAGGTGTGAGTCAACGCACAGCCACTGAAGAGAGCTGTCTTTATTTAACTTCACATGCATTCAGTAGATCATTTACTCACAATCAAGCGGCGGCCATAACTTTTTAAAGAGCCCCTCCTGAGAGCTGGGGGAGCCAGAATGACCTCTCGCGTGTGATGTCCGAGTGGCAACGCAGCTCGGACATCACACACGAGAGGTGGAATTTGCCCCTGTGAGTCCAAGGCCACCACCCCGGGGCTCAGGGAGGCAAAAGAACACTTCGCCCCGCCCACCCCTGCGCGGGTGTCACAGCTGCCACCGAGAACAGCGCTGGCGGCCATAACTTTTTAAAGAGCCCCTCCCAAGAGCTGGGGGAGCCAGAATGACCTCTCCTGTGAGGTGGAATTTCACACTCAGCTTAGAGGGAACATTGCGCTGAATCGATGCCCGATGCTGCGTTGGTGCTCCTAGGGTGGTTGCAACCAATGCTCCCTTTAAGCTGTGGAGTCCTGTGAGGAAAAATTCGACTTTATTAATTCTAAAAATTCTACTGGCATTAAAGTTGTGCGCAAGCAATTTAGTTAACTGCAGGAATTAGTTTGTTCTAGTGCCCTCCTTCCTGAGCTCAGACAAAAACGTGTGAGCCGGAGGCTAAAAAAAATTGTGAGCTAGCTGACACTCACTCAGCTTAGAGGGAACACGGGTTGTAACCAGTGTAGCCGAATCATTCGCTCACAACTTTAATGCCAGTAACTCACAAAGTACAGTTTTTGCTTACAAGACCAATGTTCCCTCTAAGGTGTGGAGTCTTGTGAGCAAAAATTCTGCTTTGTGAGCTGCTGGCCTTAAAGTTGTGAGCGAGCGATTTGGCTACTGCATAAAAGAGTTTGCTCTGGAGCCCTCCTTCCTGAGCTAAGACTAAAATGTGTGAGCCGGAGGCTAACATAGTATGAGCTAGCTCCAGGGCCGGATTTAGACTTGCTGAGGCCCTAAGCTAGAAGAAGAAGAAGAAGAAGAGAAGAGATTGGATTTATACCCCGCCCTTCACTTGGAGTCTCAGAGCGGCTTACAAACTCCTTTCCCTTCCCCTCCCCACAACAGACACCCTGTGAGGTAGGTGGGGCTGAGAGAACTCTGACACAAACTGCTCTTTTTCAAGGACAGCTGTGCCAGAGCTTGTGACTGACCCAAGGTCACATCAGCAGCTGCAAGTGGAGGCATGGGGAATCAAACCTGATTCTCCCAGATTAGAGTCCACGCACTTAACCACTACACCAAACTGGCTCTCACACCAAACTGGCTATACAAAACCCAGAGGCCCCCTACTGTTTTAAATTACATCAGCTGGTCTCAGAAAAAAAATTAAAATATATACGCCTTTTTAATAGTTGAAATCATTTTTTATATTGTGTTTTTATTGGAGGCCCCAGCAGATTGCGAGGCCCTAAACCATAGCTTATTTAGCTTATATCCGGCACTGGCTAGCTCACAACCACTCAGCTTAGAGGGAACACTGCACAAGGCCCCACAGCTTAGAGGGAACAAACTCAACAGAAGCTGCGGACCGACGAGCAAGAAAGAGCCCGCCGCAAAGCAATCCACGTCCCAGCTGCAAAGGAAACCCCGGACAAGCCCCGCCTCTCAGGGGGGCGGGACCGACGCCAACATTCTCCAACGACGGATAAACCCCGCCCCTCCCCGGACACGTGCTTCGTTCCGCAGCCTCTCTCTTTTTTTTTTTAAACCCGCGTCACGTGATGTTTATGGCCACGTCCGCTCCGGAAAGCCGGGAGATTGTTTGCGTGCTGGCGACAGCGGGCACGGGGAGGCGGAAGTGACGTCTGACTAAGAGGAGAAGGGGTGGGGAAGGAGAGGGCGATGACTCCGAGGTGATATAAAGGGGTGGGGAGGGTGGCCTTCCGAGCCGGAAGGGGGGGGGGGGAGGAGAGAGAGAGGGGAACTTTTCCCCAGTCGGCTGGGCACGCGGGAGACGGAGAGGGGGAGCAGCCGCGCGTCGCCTCCGCCTGCCGCCCGGGCCGGGTGAAGGACCCGCCGAGCCCAGGATGGATTTCAGCGAGATCCTGATGGTGGCGTCGGAAAAGCAGGGGCTCAGCGCGGTGCCGGTGAGAGCGGAGGAGGAGGAGGGAAAAGGGAGAAGGTGGTGTGTGTGTGTGTCAATGGAGAGAGTAGCTGGAGAGATGGGGGGGAGCGGACGCCGCCTGGCCAGCTGGCTCCAACCCCACCGCCTCGTCCCCCTCCAGGTGGAAGGAGAGAATCTCCCCACCATTGCAAACAACAACGCCGCCGCCTCCTCCTGATGCAGTCGCCCGGAATCAGGGCCAGCGGTGTGGCCAGCGGTGTTCCCCCTAAGCTGAGTTCGTGTGCGCTAGCTCACCGTTTTTTCCAGCCTCCGGCTCACACATTTTTATCCTCGCTCAGGAAGGGAGGGGCTCCAGCGCAAGCTGATTCGTGCAGAACCCCAAATCGCGTAAACTTAAGTTGACGCCAAAACATATTCGGAAGTCTGATGAGTAATGTATTGTAATTCTTTGAGCATGTTATAACGGTTGTACATAGTAAAGGTTCCCTTGCTCGAAAGCCAGTCGAGTCCGACTCTAGGGTTGCGGTGCTCATCTCCGTTTCCAAGCCGAAGAGCCAGCGCTGTCCGAAGACGTTTCCGTTGAGCTAAGACGAAAATGTGTGAGCCAGAGGCTAAAAGGCTGTGAGCTAGCTCACACTAACTCAGCTTAGAGGGAACACTGCCAGTAGCTCACAAAGTAGAATTTTTGCTCACAAGACTCCACAGCTTAGAGGGGACGTTGGTGGCCAGTCTTAAGGTTACGCGGCCCGCTTGGCAACCCAGGCAGGCGAAGGACTGTTTAATAATGCTCTGTCTGTCTGTCTGTCTCTCTCTCTCTCTCTCTTTATTTAGAGATCAGATCGCGTCCTCCTTTAAGGCCCAACCTTGCATTTAGCATTTGCTCAGTGGTTTTACCGAACCCAGGGGCGGATTAAGGCTCACCGGTGCCCTCAGCACTGACCCATCTTGGTGCCCCCCCTCCTTTCCACACTGACCCCAGTCCATGTTAGTTGTTGGCCTCTCTGACCAGATGGACAATGCAGGTCGCAGCAACACAAAAGTGTGTTCCTATGATAACACAATAGACTGGACAAACAAAGCCAAGCTTGGGTTACATAAAGTTCTTTTCACCCTTTTCCCAATTTCGTGGTGCCCCCTTTGGCCCTGGCGCCCTAAGCACGTGCTTAGTCTGCTTCATGGTTAATGGTTAATCCGCCCCTGACTGAACCCACCCTGGAACAGAAAAAGATGCGGTTCAAAACCACATTTGACTACATTGGGGCCAACGCCGTACTTACTGCATAATAACCCCCCCAATGGCTATAAAACGGCCGTACATCTATGCAGATAGTGGGAAGGTAACAGCATTCCGTGGGCCTTGGTGTTTAGTCATGCTGGCCACATGACCATGGACTAGAGTTGGACTCGACTGGCTTTCGAGCAAAGGAACCTTTACCTTTACTTACCTTAAAACCAAGAGATCGAACGAAGTGAAAGTGGCATGCAGTCTGGACACTGCCATAAAATGCAAAATTAAGTGAAAGCGGCATGCAATGTAGACGGGAATTTCTGTTCCAGTGTGGGTTCGGTGCAACAGCGGAGCAAATGCTAGATGCAGGTTGGGCCTTACTCTCCATTTCGGTTTCCTTGGCCGGGGAGGGAACGGCCATAAAAGCCAGTTAGGACTACCACCCAGGCTCATCACCTGCTTGCCACAAACACGTGTCCAAAAATGCCTCCTCTTTCCGATTGATAAATAAATCCCTTCGCAAAACACGACTTTGGGCTGCAGTCACACATAGTAAATAATCCACGTTCAGTGCGCTTTCCAACTGGGGTTTTTACTGTGCGAACTGGCACGATCCAGTTGGAAAGTGCATTGTAAGTGGATTATGTTCTGTGTGTGGCCACAGCCTGAGAGGACTTACTGTGGCTATATTTGTTACAGGTTTTTTTTTTTTTTTTGCACGTTCTTGTTCCCCCCCCCCCTTCATTTTCTCTTGCAATTTCAAGTTCTTCACAAAATGATCTCCTAACTGAAACATTTTAACCTTTTCTTGGTTCAGATGTCAGTCAGTTCAATAAGCAGGAAAGTTACAGTGGCAAAAGAGGTAACAGGAGCCAGGCACAGAAGGAGAAAAGTTGCGATACTTGACTAACTCTAGTAACCACTTATTTTTCTCTGGTTTAGTTTTGGCTTTCTGTTAGCATGTAGCCACTTAGTGAAGGTTTTAGAGGTTTTTTGTTTTTTTTAACTGAAACTTATATTGAGATTGTGCTAAAGTGGAATATGCAGTTAAGGACAGTGGGTGGGTGAGTTCAAGGAGCTACTTACTTGGCTCCGCAACCAGGGTTGGGTTTTGATGTGGGGATTATAATTGTTATGCTAGAGAAATTCAGGGCTTTTTTGGTGTGGTTCTGAAAACGTTGTAAGCCAAATGGGCTGTTGGCCTGGTGTGTTAGTCCCAATCAAAAACACAACCAGTGAGGCTTCTGAAGTGAGCAGGAAGCTTTATTTTAACAAAGGGAATGTCCAAGCCTCAAAAGCCTGAATCCCAAAATTTAAGTGAAATTACAAGCTTTTTTAAAATAATTGTGCACAAATGGCTTTTGGACATGTGCAGGTGCCCATGTCTTCGTTGAACTCTACACTTTCCTTAGTCTGCTTTCAATCAATACTTGACCATACAGATAACCCCCTAGACTCTCCTACCACTTTAATTGACGAGCGAAGATAGACTGTTCTCTGTGACCATTAGGTAACCTTTCTAAATTGTGGTGCCTGATGTGGAGCTCATTATTTTAAAAACCATACAAAACAGTTCTCTTTTACTATTCTACAAACAAGTAGTGGAATTATCCTATTGAGCTGTTATTTCTTATTTATAACTAGAAACCCAAAATGGAGTTCCTTTGGTCCTTGTACCACAATGTGCAACAGAACTGTTTAACTGTCGGTTTTAACTTATTGCTATGTATGTTTATCTGCCAAGGGGCGAGACAAGGTGTACATTGCTTTTTCATCATAAACATGTATGAATAGTGTAGAACAAAGAAGCAAAGACAACTCATAAGCAAGGATCTTTTCCAACTTTATTATATACATCTGCACATTACACTTAAGACATAATTGTGAAATTCACTGGCAGGTTCTGATCAAGTTGTGAGGGTTTTTTGTTAGATTTACCTGAGCTCGACTTATGGAGTTGTGGTTGTGTTTCAAGAAATGGCATACAAAACAGGAGAGATGAACACATAGATTTGCTGTGGCGATTGATGGCTGTGTTGAAGAGAGTGTATGAAATGAGAATGCTTTATAGTAATCAGTGGGTCTTCTAAGTGGACTAATTTCAAGATCATAGTGGCCGACAGATCATTGTGTTAAACTGACTGTAGTAAAAGGACAGGAGTTTACTAAGTATAGGGTGGCCAAACCCCCGGTTTGGGAGGGGTCCCCTGCATTTTGGGGGCTTCTACTCACCCCCAAGCCCCAACACCTTCCGCCACCCCTCTCCCTTCTCTCTTGAAAGAGAGGAGGGAGAGTGGTACTGGAGGAAGCGGGCGCCCCAGGTGGGTGGGTGGGGGACGTTCCCAACGTGATGTCATCACGTCGGGGATGCCCCGACCCCTCCAGGAACGCCCCCCAAAGTCCCCCGCTGGGGGGGAAGATAGGACTTGGCAACCCTAGATCTCAAGACACTCTCATGCTGTTGTGCCTCTTTCCCCAACCCTTTGTATTAACTCTCTAGTCGCATCATTAGCTGTAAAGAAACCCGAATACATATGCCTACATTTCTAAACGTTTGTCCTACATTTCTAAACATTTGTCCTTCACTTTCCTTTCTCTATTCCCTCACACTCTATCACACTTGCCAACCTCCTCCTTCCCCTCTTTTTCATATCTGCACTGTTGAAAGTCAAGGGTAAGCTCTTTAGGATGTGGAATCAGCTATTTATATAACTCAGTGAAGTACCATATCCATTAAAAGGGTAAAGGTTCCCTTGCTCGAAAGCCAGTCGAATCTGACTTTAGGGTTGCGATGCTCATCTCCGTTTCAAAGCCGAAGAGCCAGCGCTGTCCGAAGACGTTTCCGTGGTCATGTGGCCGACTTGACTAAACACCAAGGCGCATGGAACGCTGTTACCTTCCCACCGAAGTGGTACCTATTTATCTACTTGCAATTTCTTGCTTTCGAACTGCTAGGTTGGCAGGAGCTGGAACTAGAGACGGGAGCTCACTCCATCATGCGGCACCCGGGTCTTGAACTGCTGAACTACTGACCTTCCACAGCCTGCAGTTCAGCGTCTTAACCACTTGAGCCACCGCAGCTCCTTACCAGGATATAAGCCACTGTTTTAGTAATTCGTTTTTTTTCGGTTCTGTATTATTACACATCACCATATCCATTAATGATGTGTAATAATACAGAACCGAAAAAAATGAATTACTGAAACAGTGGCTTATATCCTACCACTTCACTCAGCAAAGTTTGAAACCTCCTCCTGGCCCGAGGAGCCTTCCTACAGAAGAGCCGTTTCTGTAGAGGAAGGCTTTATACTTTTCAGAACAAAGTGGTAGGATACAAGCCAGTGTCAAGAGGTGTACAACACACTGGATTTTTAAAGCTTGATTTCTGCAGAACTATAATGTTTGAAAATGTTCTTGAATGTCTAGGGTTGAATCCTGTAAATCACAGAATCCAAACTATCTAACTCAGTATCTACATTTCAGAACTGTATTTTAGTAATGTAGAGGTTTCTAGGAAATAAATATAAGAGGAGCCCACGAGTTCTTATATTGTGAGAAAGGGAGAAAAGTATCTCTTTCCTTCCCTACCTGCTCTATCCCATGCATAAACTTATAAACCTCGATCATGTCACCCCTCAGTCGTCGTTTCTCCAAGCGAAAGAGCCCTAAGTGCTTTAACCTTTCCTCATAGGGAAAGTGTTCCAACCCTTTTATCATTCGAGTTGCCCTTTTCTGCACTTTTTCCAAAGCTATAATATCCTTTTTAAGGTGTGGTGACCAGAACTGCACACAGTATTCCAAATGAGGTTGCACCATTGATTTATAGAGGGGCATTATGATATTGGCTGATCTGTTTTCAGTACCCTTCCTAATAATCCCCAGCATAGCATTGGCCTTTTTTATTGCAGTCACACACTGTCTCGACATTTTCAGTGAGTTATTTGCTACGACTCCAAGATCTCTCTCTTGGTCAGTCTCTGCCAGTTCAGACCCCATCAGTGTGTATTTATATTTAGGATTTTTGGCTCCAGTGTGCATCGGTTCTGCCTACCTGGTGTGGATATATGGATTCGTAGGATATGCCATGTGGTCCTGATGGATAAAATGACAGCATATAGGAAGATATGTCAGGGTAAAATAAACTCTCAGGCAAGGCTAGTTCAGACACCTGGCTTCCATCCATCAAGTACTGGAATAGATATAAATCCAAAAAGTAAGCCAAGGAAGAAATCTTAAGTTATATCTAAGTGAGGACTCTAGCACATGTAAATATAGTGCTAATTAAGGTTTTCTTTAGAAGCAGCAGTTTTGATGGTAGACGTTGCTTTTAGTTGAGTGTGATTGACTTTTTATTATATTTGATCATATTTTTCTGCTTTGTGTTAAAAGGTAAAGGTTCCCTTGCTCGAAAGCCAGTCGAGTCCGACTCTAGGGTTGCGGTGCTCATCTCCGTTTCAAAGCCGAAGAGCCAGCGCTGTCCGAAGACGTTTCCGTGGTCATGTGGCCGGCATGACTAAACACCAAGGCGCACGGAACGCTGTTACCTTTCCCACCGAAGTGGTCCCTATTTATCTACTTGCAATTTCTTGCTTTCGAACTGCTAGGTTGGCAGGAGCTGGAACTAGAGACGGGAGCTCACTCCGTCATGCGGCACCCGGGTCTCGAACTGCTGAACTACTGACCTTCCACAGCCTGCAGTTCAGCGTCTTAACCACTGGAGCCACCGCAGCTCCTGCTTTGTGTTAATGAGATGTAAATATGAATGTGTGATACATTATGATATGCCACGTGAGAATGTGATATGAGTCTGTGATAAGAATTATTTTTGCGAACAAAAAAGAGAGTGTGACTTCTTACTAATTTATGTGAAGCTGTCTGATGAGAAGTAAAAAAAAAGGTTGCATCATGTCCCGCTAAAATTATAGACCTATTAGTTCATCTCCCTAAAGAAAACCACACTAAGAAATAATTAGCTGTTTTGAAGAATGAAGCAACTAGTAAGCTTGTAATACCTTCTCTGATCATTCAGCTGTAACTACAGGTGCCTCTGTCTGACCCAAGTATGCTTGGGTGCGTTGGCTATATTTAAAAGCTAATCCATGTACAAGTACGCACAGGCTTGCCTCCTTGAAACTGGCCATTTTCATCATGACTGTTGTTCAGTCAAGGCTGAGTGATTTTTTTCAGTATTAAGTTTAGTAATATGAAAGAGCTGAAAACCGGTACTCTTTAGAGTCTTTGTTTGAATGGTTTTTTTTTTTGGTTTTTTGTTTTTTGTTTTTATCTGCTCTTTCTAAGAGTGGGAATAAATGCCAACCTTGAAACCAATAAAGTTGTAAGGCTGATTTTTGCCGGTATTTTAAAGGTTGTGGTATGTAATCCTGTTTTAAAATGAGGTGTTAAAGGCTTTTGTATTTTTATACCATGTTTATCACTTGAAGGCCCTATACTTTGTGATACAGCAATGCCAGCCTGCACATTTTTGTAGCGTTCAGCCACAGAATGGCCATCTGGCGCTGTTCAGAAAGAGATAATCACAGTTTACAGCTGTAAAATACACACTTAAGTTAGCTTGATCTGTGCGCTTTTTTGTTAAGGGGCAAACTTTTGGAGAGCACTTTGAAGGCTGATTGGTGCTGTTGCTTTATCACATCTCCCTTATAAATAAAAGCCGAATGGTGGTGGCACTTCTCTAGAACATTCCACACGCTCCAAAATCAGTTCGCTCTCTGATCTGTCATTCAGAGGGTCTCCTTATCCACTGGCTGCTTTGCCTGAGTCCTGCCTCCAACATTCTAAACATTTTGCTGTTCCTCTCCCCCCCATAGCCAGTCAGGACACAGAGGTTATTTGCATATGCAGCCCCATTGGCCTCTGCCTCGGAACACAGAGGTCGTTTGAATATGCGACTTGATTGGCTTTTGCCTCTAACATTCTAAACAGTTTTGCTGTTCTGAGGTAAAATGTGTCCAATCTCCAGCACTCAGAATTACAACTGCTTTCCAGATGGCAGAGATCAGTTCCCCTGGAGAAAATGGGGGGCTCTGTATCGGAAAGCTGAAAAGTGAGGGGGAAATAAAGGTAGGTTGATGATTGGCTGGGAAGGAGATAGGATTGCCAACTCCAGGTGGGAAATTCCTGGAGATGTGAGGGATGGAGACGGGAAAGGGTGAGGTTTCAGGAGGCGTGGGGCCTTGGACAGGTACAGAGCCATAGACTCCACCCTCCAAACCAACTATTCCCTTCTGGGGAACCATCGCCAATCTCCAGGTGAGGGCTGGAGATCACTCAAAACGGTGGACTCAATGTCATTATGCCCTGCTGAGGTCACCACAGCAAATTGACACTAAGTGTCCAAGGCTGGGGCATTCGCCCAGAGCCTCTTTCTAGAGGCCATTGTATTTATTTCCACAACGGGCCTTTTTCCTAGTAGGGGATATAATGGTCATGGTTACCTGGTCTGTTCATTCAGTGTAGCTGCTTGTAATTTAATAACACAACTGCTGTAGGGTTAATACAGGCTGTATGTTTTATAAAGGCTAAATTCATAGCCTTTGTTCTGTTGTTTCTCATCTCATGGCACAGGAATTCCAGTCGAAGCAAAGTTTAGCAAGCATGCAATGATGCATAGCATAAAGTAGCTTGTAATTTATTTGGAGTGTACATGTCAGTTAAAGATTTAATTGTAATGATTTTTTTTAGCTGTATAGGAAAAAGCACGTCAGGACAGCTGTCCCTGCATAAACATTGATATGGATGCTGTAGAGTAAAATAGAATAACGTGGTTTGCACCCATATTTTAAATAAAGAATAATATTGTTTGAACTTACCTGCTATGTTCAGCATGTGCAAACAGGTGTGTACTCTGGTCCTCTACATACTTGGTATTAAATCCCCCTGGGACTTCAAGGTAGTGTAGTATAGTGGTTAGAGTGTCAGACTAGGGTCTGGGAGACTCAGGTTCGAATCCCCACACTGCCGTGGAAGCTTGCTGACTGACTTTGGGCCACACCTGCACTTTTAGCCTAACCTGCTGGACAGAGTTGTTGAGTGGATAAGACAGAGGAGAGGGCAGAGGTGGAACGCGGGGGAACACAGTTCCCCCAAGTGAGGTGCAGGGGGGCGGGGCACATGACGAAGCCCTGCCCCCTGCTTCCGGCCGCCCTGCTTCCAGCCCTCATTCAGCCAGGAGGAGGCAGGAGAAGAGGGAGGGTAAGTTGCTTCCTCCCCGCCTCTCCCCACCCCTGCCTGCCTGGGGCCAGGGAGGGCCTTGGCGGGGCTTCCTCGCACTCCCGCTGGCCTTGCAGGTCCACCGCTGGGCCCCTGATGTCAGGGGGTGTGGCATATGCTAATGAGTTATGCTAATGAGTTCCCCTAGCTCTTTTTCTACAAAATGACCCCTGGGAGAGGGGAACAATGTAAGCCACACAGGGGCCCTACTGGGGAGCCGGGCAGAGTATAATTGAAGTAAATATTTAAATAAGCATTTAGACTTTAAACACTATTAATATCATAATAAAATTATCTAGGCAATAATATTTTGTCAGTTATTACCAGTTGTTTGCAGGTTTGGTGTAGTGGTTAAATGCGTGGCCTCTAATCTGGGTGAACCGGGTTTGATTCCCCACTCCTCCACTTGCGCCTGCTGGATGACCTTGGACAAGCCACAGTTCCTATAAGAGCTGTCCTTGAAAAAGAGCAGTTTCTGTCAGAGCTCTCTCAGCCCCACCTACCTCACAGGGTGTCTGTTGTGGGGAGGGGAAGGGAAAGGCGTTTGTAAGCCGCTCTGAGACACCTTTGGGTAGGGAAGGGTGGGGTATAAATCCAATCTCTAATTCTTTTGCCTCACAGGGTGTCTGTTGTGGGGAGGGGAAGGGAAAGGAGTTTGTAAGCCGCTCTGAGACTCCTTTGGGTTGTGAAGGGCCGGGTAGAAATCCAATCTCCTCTTCTTCTTCTTAGTGGTAAATTTATGCCCTTTGGGTGAGTGGGGGAGGTGTCTCATTGTTGTGAAGGAACCATTTGGATGCCTGTAAAGCTTGAGATCTTCTAATCTTCCTCCAGCAGTTATACAAACAGAAGCTATCAAGATCACACATTTTGTATCTCGGGTATCTAAAACCATGCACTTCTCTTGGTTCTTCTCCTTTCCGTTTTCTCTTCCATATAGCTCAGTGATATTTCGGACATCAAAGAAGCTGTGACAGAGGAGAGAAAAGTAATTTGTGCTTTTGGGTATTGTCGAAGTGAGACAAGATAATGTGCTTTGACGTCCTCCCCAGTCTGGCAATACCTAGACGTTTTAGGAGAGGAAATGAGTCACTTTCAGTATAACCCAAGCATACTTGTCATGGCTTATTTGAGCCATCGTTTTGACTTTTTGTTGTTGTTTAGTAACTTGTTCTTTTGGTAAGCTTCCCAGTAAACTGTTAGACAAATCTAGTCCATTGTTAGCTGGCTGAGGTAAAAATCCAGTAACCTCTCCTTTTAGTTGTTGAGCATGAGATTGATTACATGGATAACTAGTTTCTTATAGTCAAGCCAATTTCCTGTATTAATTCCCCATGTTTTATGATGTGTCTGACCTTTTGCCCACCCCTTGCCCCAAATTAACCTTATAACCTTTAGGCTTCCAGGACATGATCACCCAATGGAGACATGAGTATCTTATCTAAAGTTTACGTCCTTCAAATTGTTCTGCGAACAAAAGTCAGGAATAGGCAGGGCTCTTTTTGTAGAAAAAGCCCAGCAGGAACTCATTAGCATATTAGGCCACACCCCTGACAGCACCGCTCATTAGCACATTTGGCCACACCCCCATGTTACCAGAAGTGTGGTCATCCAGCCACACCCACCTTTCCCTTCTTATTCTGTTTACCTTGTTTGTTGTCAAAACCCAGGGCTTTTTTTTTTGTAGCAGGAACTCCTTCGCATGTTAGGCCACACACCCCTAATGTAGCCAATCCTAATGAGTTTCTGCTATTGGGAGTGGCCTATTATGCTAATGAGTTCCTGATGGGCGTGGCCAACTCAGGAACCAGCCGGAACTCCGTTCCTGTGCGTTCCTGCCCAAAAATAGCCCTGGGAATAGGTGTGTCAGCTCCAGAATTAAGGCTCCTCCAAGTTATCAGAGCCAGACTGCCTTGTTTACATTCTTCTATACAAGATGGACTCTCTGTCAGTTAAAACATGCCAGCTTGCTGGTTCCTTCAGTGTGCTGGTATCAGATGGAATCATTCTTAAATAAACTGCCTGCTTTCCTAGCAAAAAGGCATTGAAGTGATTTTTATTCCTCACAGATCTCAGCAAAGGGGGAATCCTCTGGCCTTCATAGAAAATCATTTCCCCGAACATATACTTCCCAGTGTTACTCCTCAATCTGTGCACATGGGCTCATAGCGGTTTATTTATTTATTTTATTTATTAAACTTCTAACCCGCCCTCCCGCCGAAGCGGCTCAGGGCAGCTTACATAAAGAATTTCTCTGACAGAATGTACAAGCACCTTGCCCCAGGAACATTCTGTCAGAGAAATTCTTGCAATTAAGTCATGATACATAGGTGAATATTATGGATTTTTGATACCTACTAGTTGAAAAGACAGACCAAGAGTCACTGTTTTCATTCACTCTCGGAAGAAGAATAGTATCGAAACGATAGAGCATTCCGGAGACCATCGTCAACACATCATTTTCTATTGTCTTGTATATTTATATAATTTTCTGCACACATTTTTGTACAATTTTGTGATTATTATTGAAATATTATCTAGCGCAGTTACCTCACAGTTTCTTTCTTCTTTTTGTGGCTTTAATAAGGCTGGCATTAGTTTTGAAACATTTGTTAGGTTTCATATTTACTGGAAACTTCCTTTCTCCCGCAGAAAAGATACAGCTTGGCAGTCGGCCCTCCCAAAAAGGATCCGAGAGTGAAAGGTGTCCACTCAGCATCAGTGAAAGCATTCCTCAAACGGCAAGAGGCGGAACGTAGGAAAAAAGGTATATTTTACAATTAGCTGTTTTCCACCTTGAAGGGTGTTATCTTTTGGAATAACTTTTCCACTTGTTTCCCCTACCAGCTTTATGAAATAATATTGTTGTCTTCGGTTTGATTGGGGAAGTTCGCAAAAAGGCCACGCTAGCAAGAGTAAAGAGTGAGATCTGGCTACCAGTATTTATGGGGATCTTTCCCTTTAACCCTTTTATTTCTTTTGGAGCCAAGAACCAGGCCAATATTAAAAGGAAATGAGTTTATTGTAAAAAAAAACCCAGAATTTAAATATATACACACAGATTAAAGAGCATACACACAAGACATTGGAAGGAAAAGGAAGTAGCGGATAAATAGAAGAAGATGGGAAGTTTTGGGGTGATCAGTGTGCCATGCACAAAGACCTGATATGTATTGGGGGTGAAAAGCTTCTCTGGGTGCCCAAGCTTAAATCACACTGGGCATGTGAAATGTATCCTGGGGGTATGTTAAATTATGGTGGTTAGTTTAACAATGGATTGATAGGATTCCCATTGTGGAACATTAGTGTGATCCGGCATTTCCCTGGTACCAGACAAAAGGAGTTGATATTTCTTAATATGTGGCAGGATGACCCTGAATGGGTGACCATTCACTAGACACTGGCTCCGGTCACACGGGCAGGAAACTGCAGGGGGGGGAAGCGTGGCTGTTTGCCCCGGGGCAAACTAACGTGTGGTTAAGCGATCAGATCTTCTGTGGAGGTTCCGTGGGTAGGGAGAGGTGCTGATCACAAGACACGCCTGCGCACAACGAAGAAGCGCGCAGTGTGGCAAACTGGTTTTTTTTTTGTGTGTACATGACGAATGCGCATGCTCCTTTTTCGCAAGGGGACATGGGTGGGCGCCGGATGCCACCGGAAACGCGATCAGACGCCCGCCCTTGCCCCACGGTTTCCGGAAACTAGTACCTCCGAGGTACTAGTTTTTTGCTGCGTGTTTTCGGCAAGAAGCCTTGGTTGTACCACGGAAGCGCTACACTTCCCAGATGTGCCGGTGAGATCGCGCCCGGAAAATCCGCCTGTCTTCTATCTCTCTTGTGTGGCTAATGTTCCGTGTGACTGCAGCCACTGAAGAGTTAATGTTTACCTTGATGGGTCTGGTATATAGGTATACAGAATGCAGATATTTTAGACAGGAATGAGACGATTATCCAGAAGGTATTTCCTGACATACAGGTGTGACAGGATTTGGGGCAGGAAACATGCAACATGCTCCATTCGGGACAGACACACGTGCCATTGGCTCTTTGTCTCTGCCTGTATATTTGACAGACAAAAAAATGGCCATTTGGTCAGGAGGAGACGCCTGAGGCAAGGGGTAGAGATTTGTCCATTCTTAGTCCTTATGAAGCTGCGGTGGCTCAAGTGGTTCAGACGCTGAACTGCAGGCTGTGGAAGGTCGGTAGTTCAGCAGTTTGAGACCCGAGTGTGCCGCATGATGGAGTGAGCTCCCGTCTCTAGTTCCAGCTCCTGCCAACCTAGCAGTTCAAAAGCAAGAGATTGCAAGTAGATAAATAGGTACCACTTCGGTGGGAAGGAAACAGCATTCCGTGCGCCTTGGTGTTTAGTCATGCCGGCCGCATGACCACGGAAACGTCTTCGGACAGCGCTGGCTCTGCGGCTTGGAAACGGAGCTGAGCACCGCAACCCTAGAGTCGGATTTGACTGGCTTTCGAGCAAGGGAACCTTTACCTTTTTAGTCCTTATGGAGTGATCTGATAGGGGAGGAGTGGGGGGGGGTGCTTGCATGGAGGATGCTTGGCAGTGCAGCTAGACTGTGGACTTCACTTAGCGTGTGTTTAAGCCAAAGTGAGATTTCTCTTAGTCCCCCAGCAAAGGCCAGTGTTTAAGCCAAGCCTGGCTTCACGAGGGCACCATTTGTGAAGGTTCAGAGGTTGTTTTGGGGTGTCCCTGTCTCAGGAAAGAGCACCCCTGGTGCAGGGCAGAAGCTGCCCTGTTACACACTCATTAAGATATTGCTGTCATCGTTCTTTTTCCTTTGTAGGTGTGTTTGTGTTGACTTCCAGAATCATATTAAAGCAATGACATAATTGCTGAATGTTGATATGCCTTTTTTGGGGGGGGGAGGAGTCAGTTATTATGCATTTAAGTACACAAATGTTCCATTAAAACTGACCCGCTTTGTTGTCTTTTTAAAAACACAAACTAACTTTAAAACAATACCATATTATTAGTATTTTTAACTACTGTTTCTGTCCATCTTGCACAGAGCTACATTGGATATTTCCTGGGCTTGCCCACTGGGATTTTTAAAAACTTTCCCCTGAATAGCACACCTCTGAGCCATATCACAACCTGCTTTCGAAAGTCCCCTCAGTTTCAAAAGTGGATCGCCACGTGGCCTGCTATTCAAGAAACACAATCCCCAACTCAAACGAGTTGTGCACTTCTTTGGCTCCAAGCCCCTCGTGTTTAAAGTAGGCTGACTAAAATGTTGGTGTTCTCTTCAAGTTTAACTTCATTTAGAGCATTTTAACCCACTTTTCTCTGAGGTCAGAGGTTCATTTGCTGTTTAGAGAGTGGAGGTGTGTTTTTTTTAACTAAGAAAATGTACATTCAGAATCGCAAGGCTGGTTACGGTGTTATGCTATTCACAATTTGTATGCTTCAGACCATCAAAGATTTCTTGTCTTCTTTCAAAGGGGGTCATAGCGCCTAACAAACATAATGCCTGATTGAACCATATGAGTTTAAAAGCTAGCGCATGCTTATCTTGAATAGTAAAGGTAAAGGTTCCCTTGCTCGAAAGCCAGTCGAATCCGACTCTAGGGTTGCGGTGCTCATCTCCGTTTCAAAGCCGAAGAGCCAGCGCTGTCCGAAGACGTTTCAGTGGTCATGTGGCCGGCATGACTAAACACCAAGGTGCACGGAACGCTGTTACCTTCC
>NW_015167093.1:31239-34804 GCF_001447785.1 Gekko japonicus | reverse complement strand
TGAAATCTTTAATATATATATATTTAATTATATATATATATCTTGCGTACAGAGGTTTTATATAGAAGCTTTCTTTTTCTTTTTTGTAGATCTCGAGGAGAAGAAAAGGAAAGAAGGACTTTTAGCTAAGCGTGTAGAACTGAAACATGACCGAAAAGCGAGAGCTATGGCTTCTCGAACGAAGGACAACTTCTGTGGCTATAATGGCATCCCTGTTGAAGAAAAACCTAAAAGGAGGCTGAGTGGCGAAAGCAGATCTGATAGAAGTAGGGGCGCAGGGGAGTGTGCGACAGGTGATGATACGGAGGAATCTGAACACATTCAGACAGACTCTGAGCACGAATCTGAAGATTATGAAGAAAGGCCACCCAAAGCACCAGTGAAACCAAAGGCACCTCCCAAGGCTGCACCTCCTCCACACCTGAATTTTACAGATCTTCTAAAGCTGGCTGAAAAAAAGCAGTATGAACCCGTGGAAATAAAAGTCGTAAAAAAAAAAGAAGAAAGACCCATGACAGCGGAAGAACTGAGAGAACGAGAATACTTGGAGCGGAAAAACAGAAAAGTGGTTGCGCTAAAGGAGAAGAAAGGGGAAAGAGAAATGAAACACGTAGTGGCGTCTAGTGGCTCCAGAAAAGACCTTTCGCAGAAGGAGCCCTTGAATGCTAAACACGGCAAGCATTCCACAGACAAACATTCCTTCTCGAAAGGAAGCCTTTCCTCCCAAAGTGGTCATGATAAGACATCCAAAGGACCAGCATTGTCCTCCAAGCCTAAACACACTGAGAAAGTGAAACACACGCTCAAGGGACCTTTAAAAGGTCCGTCTGGCACTAGTCACGGTAAAGCCCCAGCCAGTGGAGAAGGAAAAATTGGATTAAGTTCCCGTACCCCAGTCTTGAAAACTGCTGCTAATGGGGCTCAAAAGCAGTCGTCTGTTAAAGAACCTAGTCTTAAGAGAACGATTAGCCATGTGAAACCAACGAGTGTGACTGCTGCACAGCATGAAAGTGTTAAACATTCCATCTCCAAGCAGGCAAGCAGCAGTTCTGGCACGGGAGACTCTCTTCCGCGGAAAAAAAGCAGCTTGAGTACGGGACCGGGGAGGCCAGGCAGCAACTTAAATCCTGGACGTGGGTTGCAGGGTCCCAGTTCCAGCACGGGACCAGGGCGATCGGGAAGCCACTCGGGATCCAGCCAACGAAGCAGCAGCAGCTCAAGTGTTGGGCCCGGACGGCCGGGCGGTAGTGTAGGTGTGGTACCCAGCAGACCAGGAAGCAGTTCGGGACCAGTGCGTTCTAGTAGTGGCCAAAGCATTGGCTCTGGGCGGCCAAACAGCATGCTGAACACCGGACTGGGGAGAGGAAGCAGCTCAGGGCCCGGACCAGGCCGGCCAAGCAGCACTTCAGTCGGGAACGTAAAACCAAAGTGCACTGTTGTATCAGAAACAATCTCATCTAAAAATCTGGTCCCCAGACTGCCTAGTGGCCAGGTGAATGGAATGAGACCACCACAGAGACCTGGGATTCCCCCACAAGGTATCTTTGCAGCTTGTGTTGTATGTCGGTTGATAGACGTCTTGTTATAGCGTAGTTTTTTGGAGGAGTAGCCTCAAACACTCTGCTAAACAAAATATTTCAGTCTTTATTCTGTTCCTCAAAAAAAAGGGGGGGCATTCTAATTTAATGTGGGGTTCATCTAAGTTCATTGGGACGCGCTTCAAGAAAATGTGTGCAGGATTTCAACCTTAGTTGCAAGCTCTGTAAAGGAAATCGAAATGCATGTTGTACGTGAGCTACTTTGCACTGTGTTTGCAGACGTGGATGGTGTCGTGTGGTTAATCTGCTTAGGTAAGTTTTTGACAAGTCATGTGTGCTTGTGTTAATAAATGTGTAGGTGAACTTGCATGGCTTGTAGTTCCCATAAATTCATGTAATAGGAGGGCTCCAGCAAGGACAGTTCCATGTACATGAGAATTTTTTACATGATTGGTAATTTGTAGGAGCAAGTTAAATTCCCCCTAGTCTGAAAGAATCACTCCAGTCAGGCAAAAGAGGAGCTGTGGTTCTCTTGGAACTATCATTTTGCCTTGCAGGCCAGGACAAATGGGGATTTTCCTTAATCAGTGTAGCAATCAGCAGAGGCATGGGCTTGGATCCTGTGACTCTTTTCTGCTAATAGTGTTGGCTTCCTCCAGCAGAAATCTCCACTGTTAGCAGACTGGAATCATTGGGGCCAACCAGTGCTGAGCTCTTAGGGTTCCATCGCAAAGTTGTTCCTGATCAGTTCACTTTCTGTGGTCTTTTACCGCGAGATATAGGGAGAGCGCAACAGAGAGAAGATGCTGGAGCACTACAGATACACAAAGATAAATTTTCCTCCAAAGCATAAAACATCCTTTCCAAGTAGGCTTCCCAAGTCCCCCCCGGGGGGTGGGGAAACTCCCACCCCAGAGGCCCGTTCCCTGCCGCCGGCAGATCGGGCCCCGGGGGGAACCCCACCCCGACATGCGCGTCACCCGGAAGTGATGCAGGCACGCTGGGGGCGGGCCACGGTCATCCGAGGGAAAAAACTATGGTTTTCCCTCGGATAGTCGTGGCCCCGCCCCCAGCGTGCCCGGCGGCGTCACGTCACTTCCGGGGAGTCCCCCAGTAAGGAGATATTTCAGATTGGCAACCCTATTTCCAAGTTCACAAAACTACATTTCCAGGGCTGGCATGACATGTAAAGTAGGTGGAGTTAAGTGGAGACTTGATTTTTGAGAGCAGGGAGTGAGGTCTTCACCGAAACGTACACTTCTGCAAATACGCAATAACTTAGACAAGAGACTGTACCAAATACATGGCACATACATTGACTTACATGGTGTAAACTGCCTTGAGTCTCAGTGAGAAAAGCAGACGGTAAATAAAATTTTGAATAAATATGTCTTACTTGTCATGTTTATTATGGGCAGGGCTTTGGCGACCCTGCAATCTAGCTTGCATGTCTCTGCAGTGTTAATAGTTTTGATGCAAGTAGTCTTCTTTGCACTCTTCAAAGTAAGACCCTTACAGTGACTAGCTCATTTTGTTCTTTTAGTATTTTATATCCATTGCTGCACACAATTTTACCCATGGTGAAATCACAAAAAACTGACTTAAGCAAATCAGGTACATCACAAAATCTTGCTAAATCTTTCTCCTCAGGTTATCCAAGGCCCTTTCTGCCTATTACTTCTGCCTATAAAAGGCAATATGAAGATGACGATGAAGAAGATTCTGAAATGGAGGACTTTATTGATGACGAAGGGGAGCCGCAAGAAGAAATCTCTAGACATATCAGAGAAATATTTGGATATGATCGCTCTAAGTGAGAAAATTAACTCTAAATATGATATTCAAACCATTATGTCATTGTGACAATCTAAAATGTGTATGTGAACTGTAGAAAAATATAAGCAAAAGATGCAAAAGGAGAAGCAGCTTTTTATGTGATCTTGTTTCATAATTCCACTTGAATTTCACCTTTGACATTCATCAGTTGTTAGGCTTGCCAAGTCCCCCCGGGGGGCAGGGAAACCCCC
>NW_015167093.1:30188-31084 GCF_001447785.1 Gekko japonicus | reverse complement strand
CCGCGGCCCCGCCCCCGTTGCGCCCGACGCAGCTGCGTCACTTCCGGGTGACGTGCTCGCACGGCGCGGGCGCTCCCGGAGCAAGCCCGGGAGTCCCCGGCTGCGGCTTACGGTAGGACTTGGCAACCCTATCAGTTGTACAGGCAATCACCGTGTTTTGACCCAAGAATTTTCAATTATTTGTGCCCATTATAATCATGGACAAAATACACTGAATTAATCTTTACCTCCATTTTTCCCCAAAACATATATTTTGCAATTTGCTCTGAGAGTTTTGTGTTGCTCCCAGTAGTTTGGGTACCTAGAAAAAGATTAATGTTGAACTTTGCCTAATTGCACTACGTTCTCCATGATTGGTCTAACCCCGAAACAATATGATCAGTCGAACTGGTCTGCTTCTGTTGAAATGTAAGCAACCAAAAAAGAAGGGGAGCCAGTGTACAAGGACAGGAACAAAGCACAAAAAACTCTGACTAGAGATAACCAATATATAGAGATAACCAACACAGAGCCAGTTTGGTGTAGTGGTTAAGTGCGCAGATTCTAATCCGGGAGAACCGGGTTTGATTCCCCCACTCCTCCACTTGCACCTGGTTGGATGACCTCTGGGGCAAGCCGTAGTCCTGACAAGAGCTGTTCTTGAAAAAAGAGCAGTTTCTTTCAGAGCTTTCTTAGCCTCACCTACCTCACAGGGTGTCTGTTGTGGGGAGGGGAAGGGAAAGGAGTTTGTAAGCCGCTCTGAGACACCTTTGGGTAGTGCAGGGCGGGGTATAAATCCAATCTCTTCTTCTTTTACCTCACAGGGTGTCTGTTGTGGGGAGGGGAAGGGAAAGGAGTTTGTAAGCCGCTCTGAGACACCTTTGGGTAGTGAAGGGCGGGGTATAAATCCAATCTCT
>NW_015167093.1:29982-30103 GCF_001447785.1 Gekko japonicus | reverse complement strand
TCTTCTACCTCACAGGGTGTCTGTTGTGGGGAGGGGAAGGGAAAGGAGTTTGTAAGCCTCTCTGAGACACCTTTGGGTAGTGAAGGGCGGGGTATAAATCCAATCTCTTCTTCTTCTTCTA
>NW_015167093.1:17684-28915 GCF_001447785.1 Gekko japonicus | reverse complement strand
AAAGGTAAAGGTTCCCTTGCTCGAAAGCCAGTCGAGTCCGACTCTAGGGTTGCGGTGCTCATCTCCGTTTCCAAGCCGAAGAGCCAGCGCTGTCCGAAGACGTTTCCGTGGTCATGTGGCCGGCATGACTAAACACCAAGACGCACAGAAGGCTGTTACCTTCCCACTGAAGTGGTACCTATTTATCTACATGCAACTTCTTGCTTTTGAACTGCTAGGATGGCAGGAGAATAGTACCTTAAAGAGTAACAAAATACATGGCAGGTTAGGAGCTTTCCCGAGTCGCTGCTCACTTCTTCTGAAGCAGTAGAAACCCTAAAGTAGCACCTTAAAGACTAACAAAATATGTGGCAGGGGAGGAGCTTCCACAAAAACTCCTATCCTGCCATGTATTTTGTAAGTCTTTAAGCTGCGGTGGCTCAAGTGGTTAAGACGCTGAACTGCAGGCTGTGGAAGTTCGAGACCCGGGTGCCGCATGATGGAGTAAGCTCCCATGTCTAGTTCCAGCTCCTGCCAACCTAGCAGTTCGAAAGCAAGAAATTGCAAGTAGATAAATAGGAACCACTTCGGTGGGAAGGTAACAGCGTTCCGTGCGCCTTGGTGTTTAGTCATGCCGGCCACGTGACCACGGAAACATCTTTGGACAGCGCTGGCTCTTCGGCTTTGAAACGGAGATGAGCACCGCAACCCTAGAGTCGGATTCGACTGGCTTTCGAGCAAGGGGAACCTTTACCTTTTTTATGCCACGATAGGAGCTGCGGTGGCTCAAGTGGTTAAGACGTTGAACTGCAGGCCGGAAGGTCGGTAGTTCAGCAGTTCGAGGACCGAGTGCCGTATGACGGAGTGAGCTCCCGTCTCTGGCCCCAGCTCCTGCCAGCCTAGCAGTTCGAAAGCAAGAGATTGCAAGTAGATAAACAGGTACTGCTTTGGTGGGAAAGGTAACAGCGCCCCGTGTGCCTCGACGTCTAGTCATGCCGGCCACATGACCACGGAAACGTCTTCAGACAGCGCTGGATCTTCGGCTTGGAAACGGAGATGGGCACCGCAACCCTAGAGTCGGATTCAACTGGCTTTCGAGCAAGGGAAACCTTTACCCTTTACTATGCCATGATAATCTTTGGGAAGCATTGTGGAACCTTTCTGTTTGAGTTGGCTTTTCAGTGCCGTGAATGAAAGTGGTCTGGAGAAGTGATTTTAGGGTAGCGAGGGGTTTATTCTAGTGGAGATTGTTGCGTCCGTGCTGTTTTTTCTTGGATTTAATGAAGCACACCTGAAATTTTCTTCTGCAGCTTGAGACTGGGAATGCTAGAAGATCTAGAAGAGCAGAGACGTGAAGAGGAGGAATTGAAACGCAAGAAGCAGACCAAAAAGTTGAGAACACGTTAACCAATTTGCCATAACTTGGGTTTCCTTTTGCTCTTCCATTGCTTGTCCTCTATTCTTCCACGTGACCCAAATTTCAGCTTTAGTTTTACATTTTATATGAAAGGGTAATAAACGATAGAGGAAACACAGAAATATGATTTTTTTTTCCCTTCCGGTTGACCCTCAGATGATTATTTTTAATACTTGCCAAGGTTATTTAAACAAATAAGTAATGCACTAACGGAGCATATTAGCTGGGGTAGATAGCGGATGAATGTTACCACACCCTAAAGTAGTTGAAGGATGCTGGGCAGACTATCGACTTGACTATGCACTGGCTTGCAGCAAGTGGGCCCCGCACACCAGTATGCCGGTCTGCTTTCTCCATTTTCCTTAGCAAATAAAGAACGTCGGTCTTATTCTCTTTTAAAAGACACTGTGTGTCCTGAGATACGAATCTTAAAATGTCACTCTCCTCTGTTCGGATAAAGCACAGACTTAAAATTTTAGCTGCTGTTGATGTTTAAAGCAATAGAAATATGTACTTTTCTGAAGCAGTACTGTGACGAAAGATCGTCACAGTTGGCTCGTGTAGAATATAGGGAGGCAGCAGCATCCAGCATGAGGCAAAGTAGTCGTCCTGACCAGCAACACCTTAATTGCTGATGTCAACCCCCTCCCACCCCGTTGCTAAGCTCAGTTGCTGGTAGTAGTAGCAGTGGGGCTTTTTCTCTGGCCTTGTGACTATTGTGCTGGACGAAAGAGGCCTTAAAGGCCTGTCTCCACATTGAGCAGTGCATTAGATGGAAGTCTTGTGAAGGCTGGCACTGAGTGTGCCGCACCCGATGCTATCCTGCGCTGCCGTGCGGGAGATAGGACTCGGCGACAAGTATCAGAAATCCTTTCAGTAATAAGCAGGACCAAAAGATTAGTTTGCCTCTTCAAGCTGAAATGTTATGCCAAAAAAATAAGATGAAAATTACAAAATATATATATCTTGGAAAACATGAACGTGCAACGTTCTTATATATAATTTGTATGCTAAGGATTTCTTACATTTAAGGAATATTTTAGGCATCCTTTAAACCCGGTTTTTCCTGTCTGCAATCTTGGATTTAGCATATTAGGTTAATGACTCCGGAGCCTGCCAAGTATATATTACCACTGGTACTAAAAAAATTTAAAAACAAACACACTGATTCTGTGTTTTTCTGATTACAGAGCTGGACAGCTACTCTGAGTTTCATTAATGGAAGCACAGGTTGTCTTGCTTGTTGAAAACCTATCTTTTCCGTTTGTCAAGAGGTGACGTGTGTGTCTTTTGAAACTTTTACTTTACTTTACTTTTACTTTACATTTCGATTTATATACCGCTCAGACCCGGAGGTCTCAGAGCGGTTTACAGATATGTTGCAAGTGCAAGTTAATTCCCTAGACTATGGCCACATATATTACAGGGGGTGGGGCTGCCTACCGGCACCCAGGGGGTGGGTTAGCTGTTCCCCGGCTCTCTTCCTCCGGGGTCGGCGTCCCATTCTTGCTGTCTAAGGCCAGTCTTTCTCAGCTCCGCGATCTTCGCGAACTTTGCACGCTGATTCAATCAAAAGTAAAGCCCATAATGGGTTGGATCCAGACAATATTTCCTATAAACAGAATTGAATTTTCCTGCCTCCCACTGATCTTCAAAATACTTACTCTATGCTATAGGGGACTTTAGGAACAGCATAGGGGGGGCACTGCAGAAGGAAGGAGGAAATCCATGGAAATTGACTGGGCATGTTGCAAGAGGTTGCATTCTCATTCTGTCCTACAGAATTTTCTTCCTTCTTTATGGATAAAACCGTAATTTCAGTCCAGCGTTCCATGTCTTTCCGCCAAGTATCCATAACATGCTGTTACAGCAACAGTCACTTGATAGTTGCTACCATGAAAAAAAACTAATATCTGGAAACAAGGAATCCAACCTCCTAATTCAAGTGTCAAGATGGGAGGAAGTTGAGTTTAAAGAATGGAGAAACCATTCAGCCTTTCTAGCTCTCTGGAGAGCCATTTTGCTGTACTTTCCTGAAACAGAAATTCTGGGCAACTGGTATAATTGGTTTCCTACAATTAATTTGTTATTTAACAAGAGGTCTTTGTTTAATTTTTTTTTACAGAGCTCTGTATACTTTAAGTACCACACAAAACTGCTTTGGCTTGGAACTCTCACTGTGTGTGGATCTTAACAGATACATTTGTTTCTGTGTTTGTTTAGCCAAGGCAATGACTGTTGGAAATAGGATCAAGTTGGTCTTCATCTTATAATTCTCTTAATGTGAGACTGGCTAAACCATCAGGTCAGATATACTTCTCAGCAAGTCTTGGATCTGATAAAGAATTTTTAGTAACAGAATTCTGTACTGCCTAGATTTCTCACGAGTCTTTATGCCTCGCATGCATAATTTGGACCACTTCTTGTGAGATTAATTTCAGACTCTACTTTGAAACACTTCAGTGTTACTTCTTGTAAAAGATAACTGGAAATATTGCTAACCTTCACCATTGCATTTAACCCATTAAATTTTACATTTCGTGTAATTTTCATGAAAATTGAAGCCTAATCATGTACTCCAAATTAGTCTCTCATAATTGTATTCTCTTTTCAGGTGTTATGCTGTTTGCCCTTTAGTAATGTATCTGTTTACATTCTTTGTGCCTCCCCCCCCCCCTTCTTATTTCTTTACCTTATATAAAAAAACTTTGGCAACCAGATGAATTGGAATACTAAAGGTTTTCCCCAAGATACATAAAACATTCAAGCAAAATTTAGAATATATTCTTTCATTTTTCTTGTTAGGCATTGCATTGATGATTTCACAGATTGTATTAGCAAGTCTCCAGTTTAAATATCAGATTCTGTTCAGTAGTTGAAAGATGTGCCTTGTTTTACAAATCAGATTTAAATATTTCCTTGAATGTGGGAGTGAAATGAAGGATTAGTTCTGGTATCAAAGATACTATGTTTAAGCTTTGATGATTTGACATAATGTACTTTTCATAAAGCCTTTCCATGCCTTGCTTTGCACAGCTATAGTAGTTAATATTTATTGATACTACTAAATAAAACTTAAGGGCGCTTTGTATTTGATTTAGACTTCATTTGAAAATTACATTCTATATGTTTTGTTTTAGCTGTAATTAAAGACCAGGGCAGTTGTATTGTGGAAAGGCCTAGCGAGCAACTTTGTTATGTACTTCAAAAATTCTTTAAAATATATATTAAAAAACTTATTTTTATATAAACCAGCATAACTGGTTTTGCTTTCTGTAACATTAATTAGTCCTGTAGCTAGCAAAAGACCAAAACACACTGGAAAGAAAATACATTTTTGAGCAGACTAGTAAATAAATTGTGATGACTATGTTGGATTTCTATTTATTTTGTTGAGTGAGAGTGATACAATCAAGTGTTAGCATATTACTGCAATTGCTTGTAGAGACCATGTTTTCATATTTGTGAAACTCATTGTGTTTAGCACAATGTGATAAATCAGGTAAAAACTGTTCAGCATAACTGTTTTCTGGTGCTGTCAAAGTATATACTTTTGCACATTCAGAGTGCAGTCTGAAGCAAGTCATGTATATAATAAATTACAGACATTTTATTGAATTTTTCACTGGTTTGTTTTAATTGCTTATGGTGCCTGTTTTCTCAAGATACCTTGCAAAATGTAGTTTGATTCTTAATTTTAGGAAATTAAATTGAGGAAAACGTCTTCACAAATCTTTCTCTTTGCTACTCAGAATAAGTACTTAAGCAATGCAGAAGCTGTTGGGGCTTATTATATTATAAACTCTGTTTTCAAATACGTTTATTCTTGAGAATATGAAAAAAGCTATCATGAAACAACACATCCAATATGAAAATGTTTAATTGATTAACAGGACACATTTCCTTATTTATTTATAGATTCAATTTATACCCAGCCCTCCCCACTAGGTGGGCTCAGTGTTTAATTGATTAACAGGACACATTTCCTGGTGATTTGGTAATTGCTAATAGGTATTAAAATTGACCTACATCACTCCAGGTATGTTAAACTTCAGTCAAACAGCATTTCAGTGGAACAAATAATTTTAAAAACGGGAATGTCTAATGAATGTTAATATAGCATAGGTTCACAAAATATTTAATCAGAAGCGTGAGGCCCAAGTTGTGTTCCCTATATTGTTGTGGCAGTCAGTATCTTCAATTTTAAATTAACTAGATAAATTATTTGCATTCATTTTTGCAATAGCAACCTACATAATTTGCAATAGCAACCTGCATAATTAAGACCAGAGAGATCTTTTGACTGGTTTTTATTTTAATGTTAATTCACTTTTAATTGGTACAAGCCAAGACCCAAAGGATTGCAAAAATACACCATGAACACATGTGTTAGGGAGAAACAGCAGCTCTTAAAGGCCAAATTTGCAGGATGCTTTTGCAACAGAGAATTTTAGAAGTGGATTATGATATAGTGTGGGATCAGTTGTTCAAATATCATAGAATCATAGAATGTTAGAGTTGGAAGGTACCTTGCAGGTCATCTAGTCCAACCCCCTGCACTCTGCAGGAGCATAGCCGAAAGATAGCCCTACATACCTACAACATACCCGAAAGATGGTTGTCCAGCCTCCGCTTGAAAACGTCCAGCGAAGGAGCATCCACCACCTCCCGAGGCAGTCTGTTCCACTGCTCAAATGCTCTTACAGTTAAGAAGTTTCTCCTGATATTTAGTCAGTAATGACTCCCTTGTAATTTCCACCCATTAGATCTAGTCTTGCAATCCGGAGCAAGAGAGAATAGATCTGCTCCATCTTCTACATGACAGCCCTTCAAATACTTGAAGACTGCAATCATGTCCCCTCTTTCAGCCTTTCCTCATAAAACTTGGATTCCAACCCTCTCACCATCCTGGTTGCCCTCTTCTGGACATGCTCGAGCTTGTCAACATCCTTCCTAAAATACGGTGCCCAAACCTGGACACAGGACTCCAGGTGGGGCCTGACCATAGCAGAATAGAGCGGAACTACCACCTCCCTTGATCTGGACACAATGCTTCTGTTCATGCATCCTAAGATTGTATTAGCTTTCTTCACAGCCACATCGCACTGCAGGCTCATGTTTAACTTGTGATGGACCAGAACACCTAGATCCCTTTCACATGTGCTGCTGTCAAGCCCATTCTATATCTATGCCTTTGATTTTTTTTGTACCTATTTTTTGTATAAAATATCCACATTCTGTTGGGCAAGTGCTTACCTTTCTGTATATACCTATGTTGCTCTTTAGACACTGTACTATAACTGTAACAAATATGACAACACTTTTTAAGCCTCTTGAGTACTCCTCTCTCTTACAATATATATGTGCACCATAAGCAGAGGGTGGTCACTTGCATACATTTCAGCACGTCTCAGCATTGCCCTGTTGGATTGTGGAAGCAGCTGGCAATATGATACTTTTGTGTTTGGTCCAAGGTTTTAGAGGTATGGGGAGAGTTGAAATGTCAGTTATTACAGTACACCCAGTGGTTCATAATAAGATGCTTAAATGGAATACGGTATACATCCCCTAGTATTTCTTCTGTTAGAACTCTACAGAATGGGAGTCGCATGCTTTGTGCTGTCTTCATAAGGAATTATCTTGTGTGTATAGATAAAGGCAGATTCTTCATGATTAGAACAGTCCAAATTTCTGAACTACGCATGATTGAGGACACAGTGTTGCCTTTGTGTAGTAACTGTCGTCTTGGAGGACAGCTTCATGAAGCAGGTGACAGGCAATGGGTACATATGTACACATGTGATGGGGTACGATGCATGTGGGTTGAGAAATTATCTTGAGTTGTTTACAGGAAAACAACCTTTCAACAAACACAACGGAACGCTAAAACATTTCAAGCAGTTTGGTTCCCAGTGGTTCAATATCTTGCAGAAGGCGAAATTATCCCAAAAAACAAGCAACACCAGGAACTATTGTATTTTTTAAATATGTAGAGAACTTTTGAAGCTTTGAACGCTCAGATAGTATTGACTAGTTGTATCTCTATAATCTGTTAATTTCATGGTTATACTGCAGATAATCATAGCACTATGATACTGATGATAAGCTCTCTGATATATGTTGTCGCAGATCTTTCCCCCTTCCACCCTCTCCCCACCCCCCCAGCCATTTCTACCCTGCCATTTATTGCTGGACTCCCAGTACCTGCATTGACCACAAGCCACATGGATCAGGAGGTTATTGTGCAGCGGGGAATAAAATCTCTCTTCTATCAGAATTTAGAGGAAGCATGAAGGTACTTCACGCCTTTCCCCCTCTTCACTGTCATCCTCCAATCTGTGTGGCTTATTCTACATGTGTCCTGTGATATCAGGATAAACTTTCCTGGGGTTTGAAATTGCTTCTGGGGGGAGGGGAAAACAGGGAAGTGTTGTAAAATAGTCAAAAGTGTTTAATACTCAGACTATCAATGGATCTTGCTCTATTGGAAAGAAGAGATTTCTTTGCTTTTAAAAACCTTTATTTCTAAGGGTAAAAGGTACACGGGATTACTACAAATTAACATAACACTAACAGCTACATTTTCTAAGCTGCCTATAGTCAAACACTAGCACACAGATAATGGAGAATCTCTCCTTCTTGACCCCTAGAAAGGAAGTCACCTGAAACAAACGACCAATCTGTATTATAGTAGAAAGCTACTTTTCCCGGGCTAATTCCCCATTGGCTCAGTGCCAGGTATCCCTTCCAGGTCGGTCTAAACAATAGCAATACTAGGCAAACAAGTTAACCCTAATAATGACTGAATTGTCAGACCTTGTAAACACATACATTTCCAACAGGAAGATCTGTGATAACTTGCATTGTGTCCAACCTAAGAGTAACTGTTTTATGATATACTTTAAAATTTAATGTCTGAAGCTGTGGATGTACAGTGGATACCATCATCTTAAAAAAGCAAGGATGTTGCATTAATGTATCGAAAGGTATGATATGCTCTATCTGATTCCGCATAAAATAGTCGCCAGCAGAAACCTGTCTGTGCAAATGTAAAATTGTCCTAGAAAAATTAGGTACTATTCACTGACAAAGCTATATAAAATTAATTTAGTGCAGCCAGACTTCCATCATTTATGATGCTGCTGCCTCGTTTTAAGGTGTGCTATTATTGAATGTGGGGCTGCGGTGGCTCAGAGATTAAGATGCTGAGTTGCTGAGTTGCAGACCTGAAGGTCGGTAGTTCGGCAGTTTGAGACCTGAGTGCCGCATGATGGAGTGAGCTCCCATCTCTGGTTCCAGCTCCTGCCAACCTAGCAGTTTGAAAACAAGAAATCGCAAGTAGATAAATAGGTACCACTTCGGTGAGAAGGTAACAGCGTTCCGTGTGCCACAACGTTTAGTTACACCGGCCACATGATCACGGAGAAGTCTTCGGACAGTGCTGGCTCTTCGGCTTGGAAATGGAGATGAGCACCGCAACCCTAGAGTCGGATTCGGCTGGCTTTCGAGCAAGGGGAACCTTTACCTTTACCTTATTATTGAATGTATTAATGAATATGAAGCTGTACAGAGCCTTGAGAGGATTAAGAAGGTAGTATTGTATATACAAATGGAACCAATTAAAATATGGGTTTATTATACTGCCTCTTCCAAACTAGCTGCAACAACAGACTGATAACTGAGGACACGGAAAACAAACAGGCCACAGAGTCATCTTAATACACTCTACAACTTTTATGCTCTGACGGACATCCTGACTATTGAGAGAAAACTCCGGATATTCGTTCCTATTCAATATTCTGAGCAGTGGAACTGATGGAAACAAAGGACTTTAGAGCATCCATGACTTGGGCTGTGGAAACTAGAGCCCCCTCAATCTTTGAACAGGCTGAATCCAATAGAAAATCTGTTTTTATGCTATATAATATTTAGGGGTTTTGCTTCACACCATAGGAAGCTATATATGTGCTGAAACATCAGACTTCCCTGTATCTTTTTCCAAAAAAAGTTACCTCAGCCAAGACATATGACTAATACTAGCTTCTGCATGCAGTCTGGATTACACATGCTTTCATTTCAAGGCTGGGAGCACACATCATTCTGCAGACACCTAATATTTTTTGTGTTTAATTTACCAGATCTATTTCCTGAACTTTGCCATTGGGGTTGCTAGGCAATAGGAAAGCTGTCCACCCCATGAGAAACTGTACTGCATGAAAAGTTTTCTGCTTGATGGTCTCACAAGCACAAGATAGACCTCTGTCAAATCTACTGCTACAGGTAATGCTCGCAATGCCCTTTGTTTCATGCATGGCAGACAATTGTAATGTAAACAGAAGGTCCAGGAAACTTTGTCATCAA
This sequence comes from Gekko japonicus, assembly GCF_001447785.1. Lineage (NCBI taxonomy): Eukaryota > Metazoa > Chordata > Lepidosauria > Squamata > Gekkonidae > Gekko > Gekko japonicus. The sequence goes on along the minus strand of NW_015167093.1, from coordinate 19,158 downwards.
AGTATGACATGATGCAGTGTGGATTGCTTTATGTGTGCTGGGTGCTGGCTGTTGAACACTGCTGGAATGGCCTTTCTTGCTGCTTTTTAGAAATGCATTTCAGAGCTGGAACGTCTTCAGTCTTGAAACTGATGGGGATGTATGTCCTGAACTCTGTTCATCCAGGCGATACTGGCTAACGTTGGCCACCTTCATTTTTTTTTGATCCAACCTGTAATCAAACACACAGGGATATACTGGCTCGTTGGAGGAAATTATCTCAAGACAAAGCGTAAAAGTAAAACTAGCACCTTTTATCCTAATACCGCTAGCAATAAAATAAAACGAAATTAGAGATAAAAATAGACTTGGGCAAGGGAGGGTTGGGTATAGAAGGGGATATGAAGTTTAGGAATAAAAGTGTTACATTTGGTCTGAATTTCTAACGGAGAAAGTGGAGGGAGGAGATTAAACAACCTTGTAGGGTCTGTGCAATGTGGAGTAAACGGAATCATATAGGGTTGTATACCACTCTGCTGTACTCAAGGTGATGCATCCCTCCCCCCGAATGCAAGAGACTCCATCAGTGGGTCATACCATGTGCCCGAGCTAAAGAGCCCCAAGCGCTTTAACCTTTCTTCATAGAGAAAGTAGATGAGTAGGATGACACCAATGTACAATAGCATTTAATCTGTTATTCATATAAATTAGAACAATTTAATATTCTGGTCATTAACCAGTTTACTGCTTGAGACACACAAGCTACCCTAGACTTGAAACATGCACTCCAGTTCTATTGCATGTCTTACCACAATTCAATGGGAATTGTCTCCAAATGTGCTTAGGATCATGTTGCACCTAGCATATTTTATACTAATAGTTACTTATTACAGTACTGAATCCATTCCCATTACCACGTGAACCCTCAGATGGCTCACTGTGGTTAAGGTAGATGTGGCTTGCATGAATATGTACACATGCACAAAATTTGCACATTTCATAGCAGAAATGGGGAAACAGCCTGGCATCACAGTCAACGTATGTCTTAAAAGATAGGTCATTTGTTCTGATACTTATGTACAGGTATAAGTGGAGGTTTTGCTAGCCTTTGTGTGAAAAAGCTAAGGGTGTCCCATAAACTATATAAGGCCCCTGCCACACGGCAGGGAATACGACGCTCGTACCACGGCTAAAGTGAGCCGTAGCAAAGTTGGGACAGCGCGGCAGGATCTCACGGATCCCCCGAGCCGCGTCGCAACGCTCCCCGGCACGATCAGATGCCGGGGAGAACGCGACGGTGGGAAGGGGAGCCTGGCGAACTGCGTATGCTCACACATGCGCAGTTCAGCCAGGAGCCGGGGATGCGCCGGCGCAAGGACGCGCCGGCGATCCCACGGCCAGCGTTGCTGCGGCCCTTCAGAAAGAACCACCTCGGGAGGTGGTTCTTTTTTGGCGCGGAGCAATGCTGGAAGGGACGGAACCGGGACGGATCCGG
>NW_015167093.1:11124-14803 GCF_001447785.1 Gekko japonicus | reverse complement strand
CCCAGTGCAGCTATCGCCAGGGCCGGCTCACCCACTAGGTGAACTATGCATTCACCTAGAGCGCGGGGCCCTGGATGGGGTGCCAAGCTGTGCCTCCCCCCTCCTCCCCCCCTTTGGTGGCGGCGGGGGGAGGAGGCAGTGGTGGCAGCAGCAAAAGGATGGCTGGCTCCAGAGGGCTCCAGGTCTCCAGGCCCCACCGGGAGGTTGGCATCTGCGCCATAAGGCAGCCTCGCCTAGGGCACAGAAACACCTCGAGCCGGCCCTGGCTATCACCAGCCCCCAATTCCTCTGGGTAAAATGGCGACCGCTGCTTACACGGAAGCTTGCATGTTGCTTCCATAATATCATTGGGCTCATCACGGGGATGAATAAAGGCCTATGTACCACCTGCTCAGCAATTGGGGTTTCATAAATCACCCTGACCAGCTGCATATGTTCTCATTTAAACACGCACATGTTCAAAATCGCCGCCTTGCCCAGCTCCGAAAACTAGGCAGACATTCCAGAGGGGTGGCCGCGTCAGTCACCAATGCTCCCTCTAAGCTGTGGAGTCTTGTGGGCAAAAATTCTACTTTGTGAAGTACCGGCATTAAAGTTGTGAGCGAGCGATTTGGCTGCCGCATAAATTAGTTTGCTCTGGAGCCCTCCTTCCCGAGTGAAGACAAAAATGCATGAGCCAGAGGCTAAAAAACGGAGCTAGCTGCAGTGGTTCAGAGATTAAGACACTGAGCTGCAGATCGGAAGGTCTGTAGTTCGGCAGTTCGAGACCCGAGTGCCGCGTGACGGAGTGAGCTCCCGTCTCTGGCCCCAGCTCCTGCCAACCTAGCAGTTTGAAAGCAAGAAACTGCAAGTAGATAAATAGGTACCTCTTCGGTGGGAAGGTAACAGCTTTCCGTGCGCCTCGGCGTCTAGTCACGCCAGCCACGTGACCACGGAAAAGTCTTTGGCTTGGAAACGGAGATGAGCGCCGCCCCCTGGAGTCGGATTCGACTGGCTTTTGAGCAAGGGAAACCTTTACCTAGCTCACACTGACTTAGCTTAGAGGGAACACTGTCAGTCACAGAAAATATTGCAAAAAAATAATAATACAGTGTGATGCAGTGGTTGGAGTGTCCGGCTAGGATCTGGGAAGACCCCCGTTGAAATCCCCCACTCTTTTTTAAAAAACATTTTATTCAGGATATAATCAACAAAGTCCAACACATGTTTACACCGTTCTCCCAGTTTACTACCCTCCTCCCTTTCCCTCCCCTACTTGGCTTCCCACAGTGCTACAACCTCCTGCTCAAATCTTCAATTTTCTTTTTCCATCCCCTTTCCCCTAATACGTTCAATAGGTAACTAAACCTTCATTATTACACTTCTATTTTTATCATTTCACATTACTAATCTTTAAACATTGAATGGTTAATAAAGCAAAATATACTGTCTCTTACATTATTACACTTCTATTTTTTGCTAGGTTGGCAGGAGCTGGAACTAGAGACGGGAGCTCACTCCGAGATGCGGCATCCGGCTCTCGAACTGCTGAACTCCTGACCTTCCACTATAGCACGAACTACCTTGGTTGCCAGCAATACACCCTTACCCTTAAGGATATTTTGTAGCTTCTTCATGGCTGCCATTCCCAGTCTCAATCTCCTTCTGATGTCTTGGTTGCAGTCTCTCTTTTGGTTGATGGAATAGAACAATCCTTAAACAATTTCAGTTTCTTTCCCTGTTATTGCTTGTACCTTACTTTGGCTCCTTGGGTTGGGTTTATGATGATGATTACCTACAGTCCTGCCAACCTGGTTTTTGCAGTTTATGGGCCTGGCTTTGACCTGTGGTTTGATATCGTATTTGGGGAGCTATAAGGATCTGTGTAGATCCAATGTTTAGTTTTTTCCTTGCATATTATTGTTTACCAATCTGGGTTCAGAAAATAAAATCAGCAAAACTGAAATCCCCCCCCCCGAGGGGGGGCAAATGTCTTTTTAAAAATAGCAGAACAAGCAGTCCACAAACACTGAAGCCTCTCAGTTCTTGCTCGGCATGACATGAAGTGGGATTACCAGGGCTATTTTTGGGCAGGAACGCACAGGAACGGAGTTCCGCCTGGCTCCCAAGTTGGCCACGCCCAGCAGGAACATTAGCATAATAGGCCACACCCAACAGCAGAAATTCATTGGGATTGGCTACATTAGGGGTGTGTGGCCTAACATGCAAAGGAGTTTCTGCTACAAAAAAAGCCCTGGGTTTGGACAACAAACAAGGTAAACAGAATAAGAAGGGAAAGGTGGGTGTGGCTGGATAACCACACTTCTGGTAACATGGGGGTGTGGCCTAATGTGCTAATGAGCTGTGCCGTCAGGGTGTCGCCTAATATGCTAATGAGTTTCTGCTGTTGGGTGTGGCCTATTATGCTAATGAGTTCCTGCTGGGCTTTTTCTGCAAAAAGAGCCCTGGGGATTACTAATAAGGTTTATGCCTCAATTGTATGGATGTTTACTTGGAAGTAACCCCCACTGGACCCAAGTTTCCTCAGTATGGCCACAGTGTTGTGCACTTGCTTTGAATATGTGCCCTACTGACTTCAGTGGAATCGGTCTGCAAAACTATTCACACCCACTTGGGAATAAACTCTTGGTGTCAGGGCCCCTTACCAAAGGCTGTGGAAGATGTCGAAAGGAAGGGGACCCCGCCACAGGAGTGGTCCCAAGACACACACGCACTCTAAGATTCTGCAAGCACTATTCCTTTATTTAAAGGTAGGACGAGGTTAAAGGAGGGGCTCAGCCCGCCAGTCGCTGAAACTGAAAGCCCACAGTGCAAATACTTATATTCTAAAACGGACAGACACATACCAAGATAATCAACAGCAGCAAAGTATCAAACACACACAGAGAAAGACAGCGGTCTCTGGGCCATTCAAGGAAACAAGGAGAGTAAGGAGCTCTCAGTGACTCAAAGAACGGACCCCGAATGCCTGCAAAGTACCTTAATTTATACAGATAGTTCAAAGAATTGCTCAAGAATGGACACCTACATGAATTACATCAATTTGACTTCAGTCAATAGTTTGATATGCAAGAGATGTTCTTTCATGCTTAGAAGAGGGGAAGCTGATTGTTTAACAATTTACATTTTGACTTATAACATTGAAATGGTCCCTGACAGCGTGACAGGATGTTTCTCAGTGTTCTTTGCTGGGTGATAACACTGTGCCTCTGGCGTTATCTCTGATGTGCAAAGGAGGGTGTGAAAGGCGAGGCTCTTTCTCACCCTTGCATACTAATTACGGGGTCTTAGACCAAAGAGGCTTATTCTTCTAAAATGCATATTAGGAGGAGGAGGAGGAGATTGGATTTATCCCCCCACTACCCAAAGGAGTATCAGAGCGGCTTACAAACTCCTTTCCCTTCCCCTCCCCACAACAGACACCCTGTGAGGTAGGTGGGGCTGAGAGAGCTCTTGACAGAAACTGCTCTTTTTTCAAGGACAGCTCTTATCAGAACTTCGGCTTGCCCAAGGTCATCCAGCCAGGTGCAAGTGGAGGAGTGGGGAATCAAACCCGGTTCTCCCAGATTAGAGGCCGCCCACTTAACCACAACACCAAACTGGCTTTGATTGGCTTTTCTTTAATACCGTAATGTATTAAATTTTGAAATTAAATTTTCAAAAGACATAGTGCTTGGGG
>NW_015167093.1:8302-10710 GCF_001447785.1 Gekko japonicus | reverse complement strand
TGACTACTGGGAATACCATTGCTTTGACCATGCGGACTTTTGTTGGCAGGGTGATGTCTCTACTTTTTATCATGCTGTTTAGGTTCGCCATCGCTTTCCTCCCAAGTAGCAGGCGTCTTTTAATTTCATGGCTGCTGTCACAGTCTGCAGTGATCTGGGATCCCAGGAATGTGAAGTCTGTCACTACTTCCACAACTTCCCCTTCTATTTGCCAAGGAGTGATGGGGCCGGATGCCATGATCTTAGTTTTTTTTGATGTTGAGCTTCAAGCCCACTTTTGCGCTCTCCTCTTTTACCCTGAGCAAGGGGCTCTTTAGGTCCTCTTCACACTCCGGCTAACGACTTGCAAAGCTTCACTGAAGTTTAGTTCACTTCTACAGCAAAGCTGTTATTTTCCTGAAAGCTAACAGTATTTTTATTCAGGCTTAATCCATCTGTGAGGCCAAACATTAATACATTTCTAATTTTCTCTCCACAAGCAGGAAGGAGCCAAGTGGGGCTGGGGCACAGCCAAAAAGACGGCATTTCTTGCAACTCAGTAGAAATCTGAGCAGAAGGCTATATGGAGTTCTTTTTTTCTTTTTCTTTTTTAAAATCAGATCTCCTGCAAAGCCTTTTTGGGGAAGGCAGCCTAGAAAGTTCTTAATTGTACAGCTGTTGCAGCTTTTCCTGATTCAGTAATATGTTTACTACAGGAGTCGGGCTTTATGTTTCGGGAGTGGAGGTTCCGATGCAGCAGGTTGTGTCAACAGAACCTTTGGCAAGCCACGCGGCACGGGGACATTGTCCTAACAGATGGCTACGAAACTGTCTTCCAGGTCTTTTTCGATGCTACCGGGGTCACTGCTTACAAGGTACAAGGGAACAGTGGTATGGTGGTCTCTGTGCAATGAAACCTCTCCTGCCTGTGGCCTGTGAGCAGGGGTCATTTCGTAGAAAAAGAGGTGCAGGAGCTCATTAGCATAACTTATTTGCATATGCCACGACCCCTGACATCACCGGAAGTGTGTCAGAAGGCAATGCCCACCGCTCAGGCTCCACTGGACTGTTTTGGATTGCTTGGGTTGTTTTGGATTGTGAGCTATTGGGGGGGGGGACGTGCAGATCTGTCCTCACAGAGGAGGGAGAGCTTGTACCTGAAGACGGACGGGGGGTGGGCTCTGCAACTTACCTGGCCGCTTCTTGCTCCTCATGGCCCGACTGAGGGCTGCTGGGAACAGGGGGCGGAGCTTGTTGCATGTGCCCGCCCCCTGGGCTCCTTACTGCCAGAGCTCCACTCCCGCGGGAAATGACCCCTGCCTGTGAGTATACAGCATAGTAGGTAGTATGGGAAATCAGCCATAGAGCATTCCTCACACATGACAGTCCAGCCTATGTATCCCACCCTCCTTCCAATGGGTGCCATATATCATTCTCCCTTCCATGATTGTATCTTCACAACCACCCCTGTGAGGTAGGTTAGGCTGGCAGTGACTGGTCCTGAACTTCCTTGATAAGCTCCATGCTTCAGTGAGAGGCTTGAGCCCAGGTCTCCAAGCTTGATCCTTTAGCTGGGCCTGCGCTACACTCCTCTATGGCAGAGCTTCAGTCTGATTCCAGAAGACGCACCACCCTTTCAAAGGGAACCTGTGTATTAACAGCAGTGGCAGGTAACTGAGCTGTCCCCTCTTCAGGAGAAGTGCTGAAATGCTGCTGATGAGGTCCAAAGCGTATGAGCAGCATGCCTTAAACTGCACGACTCCTCTCCTTGCTAGCAAACATCATAGAGCTTTTAGTGTGGAGTCCAAGAGAGAGGATCTGCGGTGGCTCGAGTGGTTAAGACACTGAACTGCAGGCTGTGGAAGGTCAGTAGTTCAGCAGTTCGAGACCCGGGTGCCGCAAGATGGAGTGAGCTCCCGTCTCTAGTTCCAGCTCCTGCCAACCTAGCAGTTCGAAAGCAAGAAATTGCAAGTAGATAAATAGGGACCACTTCAGTGGGAAGGTAACAGCGTTCCGTGCGCCTTGGTGTTTAGTCATGCCGGCCACATGACCACGGAAACGTCTTCGGACAACGCTGGCTCTTCGGCTTGGAAACGGAGATGAGCACCGCAACCCTAGAGTCGGATTCGACTGGCTTTCGAGCAAGGGAACCTTTACCTTTACCAAGAGAGAGGCATGTATGTGGAAAGCTTGCTTTGCATTGGACGGATGCATTTGGAGTTTATCCTCCTAGTACAGAATGCCCCCAAACCCCAGTTGTACGTAATAATATGAAATTGAATGATGGGTAGCCATTTTCCCACTCTAGCCAGCATTTGAGTCTTCTTAGAAGTAAATACCGTGATACTTAAATGCGAGCATCACCCCTGGTGGTTATTCCACCAATGTTCATTCACAGGGCCCTGAAACATGATGTTCTGGCCATGAAC
>NW_015167093.1:0-8185 GCF_001447785.1 Gekko japonicus | reverse complement strand
GCGGGGTCTAAAAAGAGCTCTCTCAGCCCCACCTACCTCACAGGGTGTCTGTTGTGGGGAGGGGAAGGGAAAGGAGTTTGTAAGCTGCTCTGAGACTCCTTTGGGTAGTGAAGGGCGGGGTATAAATCCAATCTCTTCTTCTTCTTCCTCCTCACAGGGTGTCTGTTGTGGGGAGGGGAAGGGAATGGAGTTTGTAAGCCGCTCTGAGACTCCTTTGGGTAGTGAAGGGCGGGGTAAAAATCCAATCTCCTCTTTTTTCAAGGACAGCTCTTCTCAGTGCGTGGACTCTAATCTGGGAGAACCGGGTTTGATTCCCCACTCCTTCACTTGCACCTGGCTGGATGACCTTGGGCAAGCCATAGTTCTGACAAGAGCTCTCTCAGCCCCACCTACCTCACAGGGTGTCTGTTGTGGGGAGGGGAAGGGAAAGGAGTTTGTAAGCTGCTCTGAGACTCCTTTGGGTAGTGAAGGGCGGGGTATAAATCCAATCTCTTCTTCTTCTTTTACCTCACAGGGTGTCTGTTGTGGGGAGGGGAAGGGAAAGGAGTTTGTAAGCTGCTCTGAGACTCCTTTGGGTAGTGAAGGGCGGGGTATAAATCCAATCTCTTCTTCTTCTTCCTCGTCACAGAGTGTCTGTTGTGGGGAGGGGAAGGGGAAGGAGTTTGTAAGCCGCTCTGAGACTCCCTTGGGTAGTGAAGGGCGGGGTAGAAATCCAATCTCCTCCTCCTCTCCTCCTCCTCAAATGGAAGCTAAATTGGGCCTTGGGATTTGATAACTGGCAAAGACTGAGAGCAATTAAATGTCTTGTAAGCTTACTTACGGGCTGGCCAGAATGATGGCTGATGGTGGAATCAAGAACAGTGTGTGCTTCAGGTAGGACCTTTACAAAAGGCATGCATCCCTATCCTAAGCATGCTTGCAGTGAGACTTCTCCCAAGTAAGGCTGAGTTTGAGCACTGCTTGTACTAACTGGGGCTTGGGATCCAAGTACAGTTTGATACATGGCCTGTAGTGATGGCCCCAGGAATAAGCGGCTTTAAAAGAACATTAGCTAGATTCATGGAGGATGTCTATCAATGGCTACTAGCCATGGTGACTGAGGGAAAATTCCACATTCACAGACACTAATCCTCTGAATCCCGGATCTAGGCGGCAATGTCAGCTTCAGCCTCTATGCTGCATTGTTGGCTGTCCAGGGGAACTGTGTGAGACAGGATGCTAAACTAATTGGACTATTGGTCTGATCCAGCAGGGCTCTTCTTATGTTGTTATTTATTTATTATTTTCAATTTGTATCCCGCCTAAAGGAAGAAATGCATCTTGTTCTTGCATTGGAGAGTTCAGTTTGTAACCTAGGACTTGTACTCAGTGCACAGAAATTAGATCAATCTGAAAGCAGAAATGTGGAGGAGGGGAAAATGATTCCCCTCTCAGCAAGTCCTCCCTGGTCGCCTGTTTGTAAAGTCCTAAGTCTGCACACTCAGGAAGTCCCCCAAGTAGACAGAGATCCCTAGTTTTTCTGTGGGCTCACCTGCTTATGCTGCCTTTCATCATTTACCTTTGGCACCACCTAGTGAAAGCACTGCACTAAGACTAAGTATGCCTGTCCATCTCAATAGACATACTGCACTCCCAGGAGAGATATACTGTTTTAGCATGTGACACTAAAAACTCATCTCTGATCTCTTCTTGCACTGTTTGCAGGAGAGGTGTGTTAATAACACAGGGTAGGGTGCAGAAGAGAAACTGAGCAGGTTCATATTTGTATTTCAGGCAGGGGTCATTTCCTGCAGGAGCGCACAGGAGTGGAGCTCCAGCAGTAAAGAGCCCAGGGGGCGGGAACATGCAACATCCCCCCCCCCCAATAGCTAGCAATCCAAAACAGTCCAGTGGAGCCTGAGCGTGGGTGTTGCCTTCTGACACACTTCCGGTGATCTCAGGGGTGTGTGGCATATGCAAATAAGTCATGCTAATGAGTTATGCTAATGAGCTCCTGCACCTCTTTTTCACTGTTTTAGCATGTGATTTCAGGCCAATTTAAACCTCAAGTGCAAGAGCTGATCTTCTTATCTTCTATGGATAGCTACTAGGATAGCTAAATGAACCCTGTGTGCTCACAAGAGGGCATTTTTAATACAGGAAATAGTGTTAATAAATGGATTTGGTCAAGAGGGGATTTTCATACAAGGAATAGGGTTGTGAGCCTGTTCACGGGTAGGGCGGGGTATAAATACAATTAAATAAAAATAAATAAATAGTTTATTGTGCCGTTTTCAATGTTTCCCCTAAGCTGTGGAGTCTTGTGAGCAAAAATTCTACTTGGTGAGCCGCTGGCATTAAAGTTCTGAGCAAGCGATTTGGCTACTGCATCAATTAGTTTGCTCTGGAGCAAACCTTCCTGAGCTGAGACAGAAATGGGTGAGCCGGAGGCTAAAAAACTGTGAGCTAGCTCACACTAACTCAGCTTGGAGGGAACACTGCCTCTTATTGTTGTTGTTGTTCAGTCGCAGGGTCATTTATTTATTTATTTAATTCCTTAAATTTGTAGCCCACCCTCCCCGGAGGCTCAGGGCGGCTAACAAGGGCATAAAATGCCAGATAAAAAGAATAAAAACAACATAAATTACAATACAATATACAACATAATCCTCGGAGAGGCTCAGGGCGGCCAACAAGGGCATAAAATGCCAGATTAAAACAATAAAAACAGCATAAAAATACAATACAATATACAACATAATCCTCGGAGAGGCTCAGGGCGGCCAACAAGGGCATAAAATGCCAGGTAAAAACAATAAAAACAGCATAAAAATACAATACAATATACAACATAATCCCCCTCAGGGCGGCTAACAAAGGCATAAAATGTCAGATAAAAAACAATAAAAACAGCATAAAAATACAATACAATATACCATTAATACAATATCGGTGCTCCAACTCTTCACAATGCTGGGGAAGTTGATGAGGGTGAAATAAAGTTTGTTTCTTTCCAGCAGTGTTCCCTCTAAGCCGAGTTCGTGTGAGCTGGCTCACAGTTTTTTAGCCTCCAGCTCACACGTTTTTGCCTTAGCTCAGAGCAAACTGATTGATGCAGCAGCCAAGTCACTCGCTCACCACTCTAATGCCAGCTGCCAACGTTCCCTCTAAGCTGTGGAGTCTTGTGAGCAAAAATTCTACTTTGCGAGCGACTGGCATTAAAGTGGTGAGCCAGCCATTTGGCGACTGCATAAATCACTTTGCTCTGGAGCCCTCCTTCCTGAGCGCGGAGACAAAAATGCGTGAGCCGGGGGCTCAAAAACTGTGAGCCGGCTCACACAAACTCAGCTCAGAGGGAACACTGCCAGCTGCTCACAGTTGAATTTTTGCTCAGAAGAATCCGCAGCTTAGAGGGAACATTGGAGTGCGGCTACCGGAGTCCCGCAGCTCGGGTCACTTGACAAGAGTCTGAGAGAAGCACCGTCTCCAGAAGTGCTGCAAGCGACCCGCTCGACCAGCCCGTGCAGGCAGCCTTGCCTGAGTCACACACGGAAAGGAGGAAGAGGCAGTACAGACGCTGCGGGGCCGGCCGGCCGCGGCGCCTTCTTTTGCCCTGCCCTCCAGCGCCTGCTTTGTTTTGGTCCCCGGGAGTTGCCGTCTCTCGGCCAGGAGAGGAAGCGCTTCTGGGGCCTTTGGCGCCATGGAGTTCGCCGAGGAGAAGCTGCGGAAGTGGCTGGGGGAGCAAGGCGCGCGGCTGGGCGGGCGCGAGCCAGAAACTGTCCTTTCCGCGAGTTCAAACCCCCCCCCCACCTCCCAGAGGGGCGGGCCCGAGATGAATGGGGGGCAGCAGGTTGAAGGCGGACGCTTCGCTTCTCTCCCTGCCCCTTTCCCCCGCTACGGGGGGGACGCTGTGGCAACGTCGTTGCAAGAAAAGAATTGGGCTGTGCGCCCTGATGCGTTGGCGCGCCTTTCCCGGCCCTTTCCTCCGCTTGGGTGGCTGCTGTCGCTTCACTCCCGTGAAAGTGATGGCCACCAGTGTTCCCTCTAAGCTGTGGAGTCTTCTGAGCAAAAATTCTACTTTGTGAGCTGCTGGCAATAAAGTTGTGAGCGAGCGGTTTGGCTGCTGCATAAATGAGTTTGCTCTGGAGCCATCCCTTCCTGAGCTAAGACAGAAATGTGTGAGCCAGAGGCTAAAAATCTGTGAGCTAGCTCACACTAACTCAGCTTAGAGGGAACACTGATTTGGCCACCAGTGTTCCCTCTAAGCTGAGTCAGTGTGAGCCGGCTCACAGTTTTTCAGCCTCCGGCTCATGCATGCTTGTCTCAGCTCGGGAAGGAGGGCTCCAGAGCAAAGGAATTGGTGCAGTGGCCGAATCGCCGGCTCACAACTTTCACCATACCCGGAGCTCACGAAGGAGAATCTTTGCTCACAAGACTCCACCGCTTAGAGGGAGCATTGATGGCAACTAAGCCGGAGGACTGCTGCTCCTGCAAATGGACTTGCAATGCTAGGAATATCTGTCTTTACTGTTATAGCCCCCCCCCTTCCCTTCCCCCGAGCTGGTGAAACCCAGCAACTCTGGACTTCAATGTCTGCCTCTTACTACTGCTAAAGGTAGCAAGAGTTTGTGCTGTGGCTCTCCTAACCGGACAGAAGGCTATTACTTCTTAGGAAGTTTTAAGAATCCGCCTTGTCTTAACTACATTTTTCACCTGTGCCCACTGTCTGGCTGTATCTCACTGTTAACTATATGTAACGTTTTAAGGTATTTGCTGATCTTTGATCCCAATGAATCGAATGCAATGTCTGCTCTTGTTATATGGCAGTGGTGGCGAACCTATGGCACGGGTGCCAGAGGTGGCACTCAGAGCCCTCTCTGTGGGCACGCGTGCCATCGGCCCAGCCAGGCCCAGACCGTCATTAAAGTGTTGAATTCTCTGCCAAATAATTTTAAGTAAATGAAAGCATTTGGGATTGCTTTCCTTACTTTGTTTGGATCATCTTAAGTTAGTGTATGAGTTGTTTTTTCTAAAGTAAAACCTCAGTATTCAGGTTAAATTGCCGTGTTGGCACTTTGCGATAAATAAGTGGGGTTTGGGTCGCAGTTTGGGCACTCGGTCTCTAAAACGTGCACCATCACTGTTATATGGTGTAGGCTCGTGGAAACCACCTTCTGGCCTCCCAGTTCAATCCAGCCTTTCCTAGGGAATGTAGAATGCTTTCTTTGAGGCAGGGTGTGTGTGTGTGTGTGTGTGTGTGTGTGTTGGGGGGGCATCTAACACACACATTTACTTATTGGGAGGTTTGATCTATCCCTCCTGCAAGGAGTTTGGGGTGGTGCAGTTCTTCCTCCATTTTATCTTTACGACAACCCTGTGAGGTCGGTTAGACCCAGAGAATTACTGGCCCAGGGTTACGGTAACAGTTTCATGGCAGGTAGGGATTTGAAGATGGGCATTTCTGGTTTAACACTCTTTTATTCTATAAGAATGTGGGTTTGTATGCAATGCATTGCTGTGATTAGGAGAATTAAGGGGCCCAGCAAATGTACATTTTCTAATGTTGAATAAACAAGGTTTAAGGAATATAAAAACTCCTTTAAATATTTAAAGGTGGCATATTGCTTTTTGAAGAACAAATATGGTCAGGATTTTATCCATCGGTATTAATTCTCAAAGGCAAAGGCCTCATTTGTTAAATGCATAGTCATTTTGACGGTCAAGTATAACTAAAATGAACCTCTCAAGTGACTGGCATGAGCTGACAATTCTCATATGTTTAGAATTGCAGATGACATGGTCAATACCTCATCATTATAACATGCTTTAAATACTTGGCTGCATAAAAAGAAAGTTGGCTGAATAATTTTTTAAAAAAATCTTTCATTTTCAGTATAAATTCCGGGATTTGACCATTGAAGAACTCAAGAGTGTAAATGAATTGTACCCAAACATTACATTCTCCATGAATACCTACAGTAAGAATACCTTATATTATTTTGGCCAGTTGGTGGTTGCATAGATTTGACAACTAGCGGCAAGTTATTTCAAATAAAGAATTACATCCCACTGACATACAATGATACAGTGTTGTGAGTACTCAACTACTGTATATAAAATTTTGTATCATCAGTAACTGATCACTGTTACTGTTAATTCCATTTTTACCCTTTTAAGTGTTGGAATCAAAGCATGGAGTCCCTAGTTTTAGTATAAAATGTGAATAAAGCATAATAGCACTTTACAGAAAAGAAAAATGTAATCCATACAAACAAAAAATAGCATTCTGGTTTTTTTTTAAGCTTTCAAGGATGGGTCCCAGAAAGATCTTCTGAATCTTAGTGGCACTGTTCCTGTGAAATATCAGGGTGAGTTCCAACACATTATTTTTATTTTTGTACTATTTCATGTGACAGAAAAGTTGAAATGAGAGAGCAATATCTTTTTATTTTTGTACTATTTCATGTGCAATCATATGATTTCTAATCTTTCTGATCAGCCAAAGTGAAACCAGACGGGACAGAAAAGTTGAAATGAGAGAGCAATATTTATTCCTTGACAGGTCTGGGCTGCTTTCACAGGGTGGCACCCCACCCAGCAACATAAGCAGGTAGAGCAGGAACAGTGTCCCTAACACTTCCCATGTTGTGGTGGCCCTTCATCAGCTTGTTCGCTGCCCCCCACTGCAACAGTGATGGTGATAGGGTAACAACACCCCCCCCGGCCACCATGAGTCTGACCCTCTTCACACCTTGCCTTTCTCTACCAAGCCACGGGGTAATTTCCTGCAGGAGTGCACAGGAGCAGAGCTCCGGCAGTAAAGAGCCCAGGGGGCGGGCACATGCAACAAGCCCCACCCCCTGCTCCCAGCAGCCCTCAGTCAGAGCAAGAAGCAGCCAGGTAAGTTGCAGAGCCCCCTGGCCAAAAACAGTCCAGTGGCACCTTTAAGACCAAGTTTTATTCAGGTACAAGCTTTCCTTCCTCTGCGAGGACAGATCTGCACGTCCCCCCCCCCAATAGCTAGCAATCCAAAACAGTCCAGTGGAGCCTGAGCAGTGGGTGCTGCCTTCTGACACACTTCCAGTGATGTCAGGGGGTGTGGCATATGCAAATGAGTTATGCTAATGAGTTATGCTAATGAGCTCCTGCACCTCTTTTCCTAAAAAATGACCCCTGCCAAGCCATAACATAATGCTGCAGCTCAGGAGGGAAAGGGGGAATCCTTTAAAGAACTCAGGAGGAGGGGGAATTGCATGTGGCAGCAAGCTGTCCCATTCCATTTTGAATGTGGAACTTAGCGCCATTCTCTGTCCTTGCAGTGGCAATTAAGGGTCCAGAATCCTGGGCACTTCCCTGCAGCCGCTCTGCAGGTTCTCTTTGAGCTGGATATACATAGGTTATTTGTGTGTGTATTTCTGGCTTAAAAGGGAATGAGTTTGGGGAATGCCATAAATCATGCTGGAAACAAGCAAGATGTCATGTGGATAGAGAGTGAGTTTGGTGTAGTGGTTAAGTGCGCGGACTCTAATCGGGGAGAACCGGGTTTGATTCCCCACTCCTCCACTTGCACCTGGCTGGGTGACCTTGGGCAAGCTGTAGTTCTGATAAGAGCTGTTCTTGAAAAAGAGCAGTTTCTGTCAAGAGCTCTCTCAGCCCCACCCACCTCACAGGGTGTCTGTTGTGGGGAGGGGAAGGGAAAGGAGTTTGTAAGCCACTCTGAGACACCTTTGAGTAGTGAAGGGCGGGGTATAAATCCAATCTCCTCCTCCTCTTCTTCTTCTTCCTTTTTAATGCAGAAGCTTCCTGCTTTCCATGCAATTAAAAGCCCCCCCCCATATGGAAGTGTGTCTTTTTCTGCTTAGCGGGAATGGATAAGAACTCTTCTCCATGACAGACCCATTTGCATGCTCATCCCGTGCTTTGGTTTCTTGCAGGTTTTAGTCAGCCTGTTCTGGTGTTTAATCTTACATCTGTGAGCTGATCTTTTGAGTGTGACAGGCACTCCCCAAAGTTTGCACACAATGGCTTTCGTGCAGAATGGATTGTGAAAGCTATAATGGTGTGCTAAAACCCAATATGCAGAGTTAAGCAAATTCCATTTGTAGAAAAAGCCCAGCAGGAACTCATTAGCATAACAGGCCACACCCAACAGCAGGAACTCATTAGCACAGTAGACGACACCCTGACACCACATTAGCATATTAGG
>NW_015167092.1:470038-485804 GCF_001447785.1 Gekko japonicus | reverse complement strand
CAAACATAAGCTCATATCGTTACAACTTGTTTTGGAAAGCTCTAAGGCAACAGCAGGTTTAATGTTTGAAAGGGCTGTTTGCTTTATGGTTATAACTAGGAAGGGCAAGAGAGGCATTGCTATGCACTCACAGACACAGGAGGACACCTCTTCACCTTTGCTGGCTCCACCTGAGACAGAAAGGTGGCATATAAATCTTATAGTAAGTTATTAAATCATAAAAGTAGTCTTTCAGAAACTGTTCCTTTGTTTCTTTCCCTCAGCCATGTTCTTAGGCTTATGTGAAACAATTTAGGGACTGAATGAAAAATCTATTTACAAACTTCATTAAAACCAAGCAAACCCCAGAGTTGGTTTGGAGCCCCTCCTTTGCTCATTTAAGCTAACAGCAAAGCTTCCATTGACGGGAGACTGACTTGTATAGCTTATCAGAACTCACTAATTTCCACCATGTGACAGTTTCTGCAATAAAAATCATTTTAGAGTAATGTGGGAGACACTGGCTTCAGCTGTTCCTATGGAGCCACAGGCTGCTCAAAATTATGGGCAAATAATTTTTTGACATCTTAGAAATCATTTTTTTTTTGAAAAATATGCTGCAATCAAGTG
This sequence comes from Gekko japonicus, assembly GCF_001447785.1. Taxonomy (NCBI): domain Eukaryota; kingdom Metazoa; phylum Chordata; class Lepidosauria; order Squamata; family Gekkonidae; genus Gekko; species Gekko japonicus. The sequence continues at coordinate 485,195 of NW_015167092.1, read as the reverse complement.
CCTCTCCCAGTTCTCAAGTGCTTTTTATAACATTGAGCATTATGCCAAAGACTCATCATCAGTTATATTTTGAAAGATACAGTCATCCATATGTGGATTCAATTGTTTCTTGAAAAAAAAGGTTTAGAAACTTGGATGTAGAAAATAGATTTAATCAAGGTAGAAATATATCTAAAATGCTTTTGTTTTTTCCCCCTTTGTGTCATTCAAGAGGAATTAAAAAAATCAGAACACTAGAAAAAGTGAACTAATCATGATGGACTGTTCCATGCACAGACTACATTCATGGAGTGATTTTTGATGCCATCCCAAAGAGCCTCCTGGATAGGGATGGGCACAAACCAATTTACAAACCAAAATTCGTCACGAACCAGGTCCAGTTCATGAGCCTCGGTTTGTGCAATTGTGTTGTTTGTGAACTGGCCATGAACTGCCATGTTCTATGCAGAGGTTTGTGTGGTTCATGAGAGTGGTTTGTGTAGCAGACACGCTGATACCAGCGTGGCTTGCAAAAGCCATATATTTAAAGGGGTGTTTAAAGTTGCATACACATAGGCTGCAATCACCCACACTAAATAATCCACTTTCAATGCACTTTCCAACTGGATTTTTACTGTGTGAACTAGCAAAATCCAATTCAAACGTGCATTGAAAATGGATCTAAAGTGGATTATTTAATGTGGGTGATCGCAGCCATACTCAAATTACTACTCAGCCACAACTCCACCTCTAAGACTTGATTTAAAAATGTGTAGACTGCCTCTCCACTGAAGTGCTCAAGCCAATCAACGACACAATCAATCAATAGCCAATTCAATATGATGAAGAAGAAGAAGAAGAAGAAAAAGAAGAAGAGGAGGAGGAGGAGGAGGAGATTGGATTTATACCCCACCTTTCACTCGGAGTCTCAGAGCGGCTTACAAACTCCTTTCCCTTCCCCTCCCCACAACAGACACCCTGTAAGGAAGGTGGAGCTGAGAGAGCCATTAAAAGACAACAAATTCCTCAACAGCTGCAGTATGGCAATAACAATTAAACACAAACAATGCCAACAGCAACCACTCAATGACCAACATAGAAACAGTCCAAAATAAAGATGGTGGGGGGGACCCCGCCAAGTTTCTTCAATAAAAGTCAACAATCAAAACATACTTTGGGCTGCTGCTGGAAGAAACTCTGGGGAGGTGCATTCCAAAGCTGAGGGGTAACTATGGAAAAGGTCCCATCCCTCATAGCCGCTCACCTCACTTCAGAAGGCTGGGAGTACAATGCTGAGAGAGCCTGGTTTTCACCTCCTTGCCCCAGACTGAGCTTGAACAGGCAACTTAGAACTGGCAAGCAGCACAAGATGTACTAACACTCATGTTCGCAAATATTTGTGTTTACTCTCCTTGCCGCTCAAGTACCACATCTCAGGTGAGAAAGTGAAACGTGAAATTTCACAGCTCGTAACTTGACTGTGATCCGTCCCAGCCCCCTCAATTCAGTGGTGCCACTGCGATTTCTAAGCATGGCTTGTGTCGGTATGGAAATTAGGAAATGTCAGTCAGCAAGTTAATGGCACATTAAAATAAACAGCTAATTTCAGGTAAGCGGAAAGTTGTTTTTTTTACTATTAGCAGCCATTTAGGAATCTTGAGAGCCCTCATTATCTAAACAGTATTTATAATGTTTATCTAAATGCTAATGAGAACATTAGTGTTTATGTTCAGAGTTCTCACCAACAAATTGCATTAAGTGATGGGAGGCAAATGTTCATAGATGATGTAAGGACCCCACCCTTCCTCCAGCCGAGACCTCCTTGGACAGCAGGGTCCTCCTTTTATTTTGGGCTTAGTCATTTTAATAGGAGCCCCCTTTTACAGCCTAAGTGCCAAGGGGGTCTGAAACTTGGGGGGGCACCAGGGTACAGCCATGACATTAGAAAATCCCAGGAAAGAGAGGGTGTGCTGGCATTACAATCTGATAAAGTGCAATCTCCCCCATTTCAACTGGCATATTTGTTCTTAAGAACAAAAAGCCTTTCAATGCTGAGCTCCAAGGTATACCAGTTTGGTGTAGTGGTTAAGTGCGCAGACTCTAATCTGGGAGAACCGGGTTTGATTCCCCACTCCTCCACTTGCACCTGGCTGGATGACCTTGGGCAAGCCGTAGTTCTGGCACAGCTCTTCTTGAAAAATAGAGCAGTTTCTGTCAGAGCTCTCTCAGCCCCACCCACCTCACAGGGTGTCTGTTGTGGGGAGGGGAGGGGAAGGGAAAGGAGTTTATAAGCCGCCCTGAGACTCCTTTGGGTAATGAAGGGTGGGGTATAAATCCAATCTCTTCTTCTAATACAATCATATCGCTTGTTCATCAAGGCAATGCGAACCATTTCCAGCTACACACAGTTGGACCACCCATAAGTATTGCAAATCCAATCCAGCCATTGATAAAGGCAGCCTAACATCCGATCCACCCAGGATGGGTCTCCCAATGCGGGAGCACATTCCGCCTGTGCTGAAGGCATTGCACTGGCTACCAATAGCATACCGAATTCGTTTCAAGGTGCTGGTTCATACCTTTAAAGCCCTTTATGGTCAGGGACCATCTTTCCCCAGAGAGCACTGCGGTCAGGGTCCCAACATTGATTGACCCTCCCTGAACCCAAGGATGCCAGGCTGGCTATAACCAGGGTTAGGGCTTTCTCAGTGGCAGCTCCTCTCTGGTGGAATGAGTTCCCAGAGGAGATCAGGGCCCTGCAGGACCTTATGCAGTTCCACAGGGCCTACAAGATGGAGTTCTTCCACCAGGCTTTCAATTAGGAGCTGCCCCTGAGAGAGAAGCATGGTCCCTGAAGACATCAAAACAGCCTGTGCCAGCTGCACAATGTTAGACCTATGGGCTGACTGAGAGGATGGTACACTGAAGGTCGACCGCCATCTTTTATCATTAACTGTTAGCACCTTTTAATGTTATAATTGTTTTATATTGTTTTAGGATTATCTAAATTATTTACTGTGTGTTTTATTCTTTTGTAAGCTGCCCTGAGCAGGCCTTGGCTGGGAGGGTGGGGTATAAATCAGATAATAAAAAAACAACCCTGTGAGGTAGGTGAAACTGAATTGGAATCCAGGTCTCCTCGAGCTTGGGCTGCATCCACACATCAATTGATACTGCACAATAGCAATCATGTGCCATCGTTCTCAGTTGGACACTTTGTATGGACAAGGAAAATCAAGTTGCGAATGATTGCCATTGTGTGCGACATCCATCAGTGTGCGAATGCAGCCCTAATGTAACATCCTAACCATGACACTGCCTACATGACACACCTTGGGTATCATACAGGCACACTCATTGAGATGCTACACAGTTTGCTGCTGTTCATATATATACAAACCAAATTTTGCTTCTGTATGAAATAGCTCGGGGGGGGGGGGAATCTAATTGCCAGGCTAACGTAAGACTTTTTCAGACATTATAACTGTGTACCAGCAGCCTACCAAGTACTAGATATGTACATTACCTTTGATCCTCCCAACATGCAGGATCACCATTTAACCTTGTGAGGGTAGCCATTTTGGTCTGCAGTAGAAAAGCTAGATTTGAGTCCGGTTGTACCTTAGAGACCAGCAAGATTTTCAAAGTAGAAGCATTTTGAGAGTCAAAGCTCCCTTCGTCAGATACAAGATATTTGACACAGGAGCTCTGACTCTTGAAAGCGTACACCCTGAAAATCTTGTTGCTCCCCAAGATGCTATTGGACTTGAATCTATCATTTAATCAGAAACAGATGTCCCGTGCGGCCTGTATGGAAGCAGAAAATACGCATGCTGCCCCACTTTGGACAAAACAGCAACCACTCATAGCAGATTGTGGAAACAGCATGCATACTCCCTAGTATGCATGGTTGGATACCCCTAAAGTAACATCAGAAAATGACTTAAATGTTACTTGTTTCTGACTAACTGAATTTCTGTCCGAGCAATAATCCAACAACTGGAGGTGTCTAAGTGCCTCTTTTATGCTTCTCCACATGCTGCCAACAAACTATGTATTTCCAGGGGCCTTTTCAGATATTGGCGGCATTATGCTTTGAGAAGGCATTAAATAAAAATTATTTTAATTAAAACCCAATTGGAGGTATTTAGGTAAGTACAAAAACACGCACACACCAGTGTTTCAGACTACATCAGATAGCGATTAAGACTTTTATTACTACCTGAATACACTGAGGCACAATTGAGTGGGCAAATTGTCCTGTGAATGGGGAAAGCTCAAGAGGGGCCCTGTGCCTGAGGTATAAGCAGCAAAAGATATAAATCCCTGTGCTACTGAATAACACTTCATAGTGAAGTAATCACCACAAGTGCACCTAAAAATACATTGCTGCTTTGCAGTTTGATCTTGACTGTAGGGTGCACAGCAAAGCTCTCCCTAGGAACATCCTTCTTGCTCAGTTGTCTACAGAAATCTGAAATGGGGCTATTTTTTATTGTACATTGCAGAAGTTTGCAGCAAGAGAAAACCAGTTTGCGGGGGGGGGGGGATTACCACTTCAAGTAAGATAAAGAAAGCTTATAAGGAAGCACTTTTACAACATATTTACTTTTATTCCACATATAGATATTTTAAAGTTTCTACACAGAACGTTTAACAGTTCAGTGTGTTTACACTGAGTCATCGATAATCTTTGGGGTGTCATTAAGAAACATTGACTGCAACATTCACGCTGAGGCTGTCTTAACTGGAACAGCTCTAGGCTTAATGGCTGTCATGACAACCGTGGAGCTATCCCAGAAAATCATGGCCCACCACATGCACATGCGGTTACCTGAACTGGTCCCTGAGGAGGGGAATAAGTTACGAGGGATTTCAGAATGAGATAATGCAAGTTCTTGTACCCATGTATACTAGAGTAGATCTCAGTAACGGTACCCCCCAAAATGTGAGTAACGAGAGAGGAAATTATTGTAAACAGACACATAAAGGGGGTGTCTACTAAAACAAGTCTAAAAGGCCCTCTTTCTTTTTTTTTTAATAAAGGTTTTATTAGCTCCCCTAAAAAGGGGAGGTATTTCGCTTAAAAGAAAAAAAGGGAAGGGTAGACAGTGGGAGGAAGAGAAAGCTGAGTGATATATAAACTGGTAAATTAAACTGTTAGTAATATCCAATTAATCTTCTTGGGCTTCTTCTGTGTGTTGCCAAACTTCTTTTCTTAGTCCTGTTACACGTATTCTCTGTTAGTATGTTAGTAATGTTCCTTTGAGATTCTGTTAATAAAAAGGATCTCTTCTGTGCACATTCAGAACCGCTTCTTTGCGTGCTGGGTACTTTTACTATCGCTGACGTGGAGGAGCTTCCTCTGTTGTCTTCTCCTTCCGGCTTGTTAGATCCTCCTTCGGGTTGTTGTTAATACGCTCAGTTCATGTACTATAAATCCTCTTCTTTTCATGCCATTACCGGAGGTCCCCAGTTTCGAGAATGGTATCAATTTCATTTTCGCTTTTATATTCGCTCCCAGACTCTCTATGGGTCCTCCTCGCAATTGTTGACTTATAAGCGCTTGTCAGGCACTTCTCGCTGTCACAATTCCAACTTATCTTTTTTACAAAACTCCCGTCGGATTCACAGCCATAAACAGTCCAAACATTCAACAGCCGGCTCTCGCACACAAACAAAACGCCCAGACGGAAGTCCCTCCCTTCTTCTCCGCTCGCTTTTACCCAGCTCCGACATCTTTTCTTTTTTGTTTACTTTTAGAAAGTTCTTAAAATGTGCTCCAGAGAGACAAGTTTCTCGCTTTCAAATACATCAAAGGAAAACATCACTGTCCGCTCAATTCATCCCCCCCTCCTTTTCTAAAAGGCCCTCTTTCTGAGGGGTCTCCGCTAAATGACTGGGCAGAGTCCTTATAATACCGTAGCAGATCACACTCTTCATTTGGCACTTTGGTAAACACAAGTGGATGGAGAGCTGGATGTAGAGGGAAGCATCAACAATACCCTCGTTATTGTCATGTTATTACCAGGTTTGTTCCTAAAATCTTTGGTGGTGTGGGGGAGCAGTCCAGAGGGTCCACCACTGGAGACTGATGAATCTGAAAGGTTTGCATGGGCTGACATCACTGTGGCTCTGGCTGATAACTTGACTCTGGACAATAAAGACAGCTTGGGCAATAGTCATAATTATTCCTAGATACACTTTCCCACTGACTGGAGCCAAATTGCCTCTCTGATAGAATGTGGAACTGGAGGGAATGAAGCTGATAAAAAGATGACTAGAATGAAGACTGAGGTAAACTCTAGGCTAGTGGCATGTAAACTACAGCCTGCAAACCTTTTTCATTTTGCATGAAGGAACATTTTTAAAAAATCTACCAAATAAGGAAGAGGTGTTGAACTCATTTGTTACAACGGCCGAATCTGACATAAATGTCACTTTGTCGGGCTGGGCCATGTGTGCCATAAAATATCATGCCAGGTACCGGAGATATAAACTTTATAAAGGACAAAGGGAAACCAAATTAACGATATTATTTTTACTCAAAATATAAACAAAAGCAATTGATTCCTAGCAGTGAAAGCAACTGATTTACTAGGGAGCCCACAAAAGCCCCAATAAATGTATTTAATCTTTGCAAGTTTAGTTTTTTTCCAAGGGATACCATAAAAAGGGGAGAACCTTATATTTCCATACATACCAGTTGCTTGCAGGCTGGGTAAGAGCCCTGGATGGGTCAGCTCTGGCCCCTGGGGCCTTATGTTCGACACCCCTGAAATAAGGGGCTGACAGAACTATAGACCTCCTTTTCCCCATCTAATTGGGGTGATGTCATACAGGTGTCTGGTGTTGATAATTGGATGGATGTGCGTGTGTGTGTGTTATGTGCTGTCATGTTGCTTCCAACTTATAGCAACCGTATGAATTAATGACCTCCAAACGTCCTATCGTTAACAGCCGTGCTCCAGTCTTGCAAACTGAGGATCGTGGCTTCCTTGATTGAGAAGAGATTGGATTCACAACTCGAAGGAGTCTCAGAGTGGCTTACAATCTCCTTTCCCTTCCCCTCCCCACAACAGGTAGGTGGGGCTGAGAGAGCTCTTCCAAGAACTGCTTTTGAGCGAACAGCTCTGAGAGAATTTGTGACTAACCCAAGGTCACTCCAGCAGCTGCATGTGGAGGAGTGGGGAATCAAACCCAGTTCTCCCAGATTAGAGTCTGCACTCCTAACCACTACATCAAACTGTCTCTGAGTCAATCCATCCCATGTTAGGTTTTCTTCTTTCACGGCAGCCTTCAACTTTTCCTACCGTTATTGTCTTTCGCAGTGAGTCTTGTCTTCTCATAATGTACAATAGCCTCAGTTTAATCATTTTAGCTCCTAGGGAGAGTTCAGGTTTGATTTGATCTAGAATAGTGAAATGTACACCAAACCAGACCAGACTGTTGGTGGGTAATCAGGTGGACTCCGGAGATGGTAACTGATCAACATTCAGTGGAGTTATGCTCCCCTTACAGACCAAGTTCACAATTTGGTGGGTCTTGTTATACTCTACAGTTCTTACAGATGCACCGGTGAAGCTTGTACTCTGAAGTATCTTTCACTAACTTTGATTGTCAGTGGCCCTTTCTGAAAAAGGACAAACTAGTCAGTTAAGCACTGTGGTGCCAAGATCTGGACAGCCCAGGCTAACCTGATCTCGGAAGTTGAGCAAGGTTGGCCCTGGGTAGTATTTGGATGGGAGGCCACCAAGGAACATCAGAGACGTGACGTGGAGGCAGTTCAATGGCAAACCACCTCTGAACGTCTCTTGCCTTGAAAACCCATAAGCCAGCCGTGACTTGACAACACTGTCCACCACCAAGCACTGTAGTTATTCATGTCTTAAAAACAATTGAGACCAGACTGCTATAAAGATCTGTTCTTCCGAAGCTTCCTTTGGTCCATGTCACAGAAACTAGGCTGCAAACAGGAAATCATCTCAGTATTCAGTGATCTTGTACTGACTCTCACTTTTGTCCTGGGAACCACTCAAAGTGTCTGTAATGCATCAGACCAGTTAGGATTAAGGACCACCTTCTCCCACACTAATTTGCCCAGTAATTGAGGAAACCAGATAACCTTCTGTGAATGTCTGCTGAAGGGAGGGCTTGTTCTGTGGTTATGCCCTGTTGATGAAACTTCCTCTGAAGAGATGCCCATTGCCCTACCTCTGTGCCATTTTTAGGTGCTAGGCAAAATCTGCCCTCTGATATCCAGTCCTTCAGCTATCTATTTCCCCTGCCTCCTTTTTTAGTGCCTACTACCCTATCTGTGCTGTGGACAATCTTAAAACACTGTTACCTCTGTGGTGGTTTAATGTCACTTCAGTTTTATTGGCGGGCGAGAAGGGCAGCATACATTTTGAGAGGCTTATTTTGTTCTAGAAGTCTACTATCCCCCCAAACCAACATATTTCATTGTGAATGAGACCAGAAACTCTCACAGGGGCTATTCAATCATTGTATAATTTAGAGTTTTATTTGTCATGGTCAATTCCCCCCCCCCAATTTTAGATGCTTCCTCGTGGATTTAAAAAGACTGAAAGGTAGGCTGTAAATATTTTAAATTAAAATATTTCTTATACTTAAAATTGTATTACCTTTGCACATCCAGTTTTGTAAATACACACAGACGCTTCTCTTCTGTCCTCCAGGGGAGGAGATTTCAAAACTAATCTAGGCAGCCAGTTTTATTACTCAAATGCTCTTAAGAGTTAGGAAGTATATTTACTTCATGTTTATTTAACTGGGATTTGTACAGATTGTCTTTTTCAGTAAAAACAATTTGCTAGATTCTCTCCATTTACTTAAAAAAAACCCAACCCAGTCCAGTTTTGCAAATGGAGAGCTCTGAATTCAATCTTGCTGAACAACTTATTTATTACAATATTTATACCCCCCCAGTGATTCAAGGCAGCTACGTATGGTACCAATATTAGCTCTTGTTTATTTTAGCTGTGGTTTCTCCAAAGACCCATTATTACTGCAGAGATGGAGAAGAACAACATTAGCACACACTCCCTCCTCCTTGTTCGCTAGTAATCAAGGAAATTTGTGTGGGCAACAACTGGAGGTACAGAAATCTGTGCCATCAGAAGCAAGGCCCCGTTCATAAATTAGCAAACTATGGTGTCCATTATCACAGTGTGTGTACTTCTACCCCCAGCCATGTATTTCCTATGACATGGCACAGGTCGTTATGAGTACAGCAAAGATATTCCTTGACATCATTTGGTTAATTCTTGCCCTTAAAGATGCATGAGGTTGGGTAGAAAGAGTTTCTTCAGAGAGAATGATTGTGGGTAGAATTCTAGGGAGAAAACTCTTATGTTCCACATCACAGGAGGTCAAGAGCAGAAAAGAAGGCTGCAGCGACTGTTCCATTTTGAAAAGGAACCCCAAAGCCTGATAATTTGGATCCCGTAGTAAATCTCTGCTCATGGAAGGCATTTGCGTCAGCAGAACTGAATTTTCTCTACCTCCCAGCTCCTACTGCGGCCTGAAGTGCTCCCTGAAACCCTAGTCTTGATGGGCAGGAACAGCATGAGGGGTGAACTGTCTATAGTATGAAAGGGAGGGTGAAAATCAGAAAAAAAATTACCTCAGCCGCATGTGTTAGCGGGTATTTCCCTGCGGGAGCTATGCCATCACTGAGCTAGAGGAACAGGAAAACCTAGGCAACATCTGAGAATAAATCCAACTCCAAGAAGAGAACTGACAAAAAGGTGGTCACTTCATCTAGAAAAAAGCTGAGGTGTTAAATCAAAGGCAGTTTTAACCATCCGTCCCTTCTTTCCAAGTATACACCCCCCCACACACACACAAATGACCTGCTGGTAAAGGCACAGCGTGTGGGCTTTGAGTGCCCTCAAATTCATTTCTTGTCAACAGCTTTATCTTGAATTGGAACTCTGTCGTGCTGGTGAATCCTGCCTAGAACAAAAGTTATCCCAGCAGGCAGGATCTTCAGGTGTGAGAGGAACAGCAGAGGCAACGAAATCATCAAAAGCCAGCGTTGTGAAGGCGGTCTGGGTCACATCCCTACAAGGCACCTAAAAGGAAACAAACAAAAAAGGGTCGTGTTCATACGCAAACACAGCTAAGATTTCCATGACTAGAAAAATAAGGCTAGGCTTATTTTCTTTTTCCTTGTGGCTGTATTAATAAAAATTGCCCACCTCACATCAGAGAGAAACCTGTGCCCCCCATCACACATGTCAAGGCACCACCGCCGCCTCCTCCATTCTTGTATGTGCTCAATGCACACAAAGTTGGTGGCATCCGGCAGTGCTGGTTCCGGGTTTTGAGGGGCCCCTCTTCTAGCCCCCAATGCCCCCCCCATACATGCCCTCCTTCCCTTCCTTCCCCCCACTAAAAGGCCTCTCACCGGCCTGTGTCCTTCCCTTGCTGACATGTGAGCTGGGATCATAGTGGAGTGCTGGCAAGTAAGTGGTGGTGGGGAGGCCAACAGCAGTGGTCCTTGGCAGCTGCTCTACCCCAGGGGGTACTGCTCCAGTCTCTTCAGCCAGGAAATGAGACCTCACCTTACAAGTCCTTAGTTGGTAATGGGTCTTCTGGCAGTAGAGTTGCCAACCTCCCTGCCATGGGGCTGGAGAAGTCCTAGAGTTCTAACTGATCTCCAGACTTTGTAAATCACTTATTTATTTATTACTTGTTTAAAACATTTATTCCACTTCTCCTGCAGAAAATGGCTGCTTTGGAATGTGGCATTATACTCTACTGAGATCCCTCCCCTCCCTAAATCACACTCTCCCAGGCTCCACCCTCAAATCTCCAGGTTTCTCCAAACCTGGAGCTGGCAACCCTGTCTGGCATGTGACAGGCCTTGCAATTAGCAACTCCATTTTTTAAATATGTCCCTGTCCGAGTCCAAGGCAGCGGTCAGCAGATTTCCCCCGATTTGTTCCACTGGTTTGCTCCGTCCCACCTCACAGTTCACCTCCCTTCCATTTTGACCCTGGAGAATTTCTAAAATTAATTTTGAATGTTCTTTTTTCTCCTCTTACAGGCACAACAGCACAGGCATATATTAACTAAAGCAGAGCAAAAAAGGGAGCCTTGAGGTAATTGGGTGATCACATTTATTTATTTATTTATTTATCCTTCGGCTTGATATACCGCCCTAACCCCTGTAGGGGTCTCTGGGCGGTTTACAGTTCTTGGGTGCTAATCACCTATATCGACCCTAACTACGGCCACACATTGGTACAAGGGGGGGGGGGGGAATTCCCTACCGACATTTCAGTTTCTTTGTACACTGTGATCAATATGAGTGTGTGTTAGTGCACAACCTGTAAGAAAAAAAAAGAATCAAACCAAGTGAAAACTGTGGCAAACTGCAAACTGGACAATGCAGAAATAATTTTAAAAAAAAACAAAACACCCTGAAGAATGGTAGATTGATAATGCACAGGTGTTGCTCTGGAAACCTGATCAGGTAATTCAAAATCCCCAAGATCTGAAGAGAAATTCTAAGGGGGGGGGGAGGAGGAGGAGGAGGAGGAGGAGGAGGAGGAGGAGAAGGAGAAGAAGAAGAAGAAGAAGACGAAGAAGAAGAAGAAGAAGAAGAAGAAGAAGAAGAAGAAGAAGAAGAAGAAGAAGAAGAAGAAGAAGAAGAAGAAGAAGAAGAAGAAGAAGAAGAAGAAGAAGAGAGGAGGAGAGGAGGAGGAGAGGAGGAGGAGGAGGAGATTGGATTTATACCCCACCCTTCACTACCCAAGGGAGTCTCAGAGCGGCTTACTTATTCCTTTCCCTTCCCCTCCCCACAAACGACACCCTGTGAGGTAGGTGGGGCTGAGAGAGCTCTGACAGAAATTGCTCTTTTTTCAAGAACAGCTGTGCCAGAACTATGGCTTGCCCAAGGTCATCCAGTCAGGTGCAAGTGGAGGAGTGGGGAATCAAACCCGGTTCTCCCAGATTAGAGTCTGCGCACTTAACCACTATACCAAACTGGACGATTCTTTGTCTAAATATAGACTTAATGGATTATATGTATCATTTATGAGCCCAAATTAGTTAGGATTACATTTCTGTGTGTCCCACAAAGGACTTCTCCACATATGAATCTGTGTACTTCTTAAGACTGAAGAGAATCACTTTGGTACTGGGCCCCTTTCTTTTAAGAGGAAAGATTTTCAGAAGATGGGGAACTTCTCCACAGTGGTTCTAAACTTACAGAGTTAATTAATAATTTAAAATATGCCTTGGCCCAAACCTCCCAATATTTACAAACAAACAGAAAATATTCTTATTCAGATAAAATTCTTGTCTGAAAGGCAGGAAGAGTGTTTCTGAATACTGTCCAGTATTACAATCTAATATGCACACTGACAGACTTCCCTCTTTTTTTTTTTGGCCAGCTTTGTCGTTAATTGTTTGGAATTTTATTCCATTCAAGTAGGGTAATCCAGTAAATACTTGGGGTAGAGCTGCGATAGGATGAAGAAACAATACGATAGAATTATGAAAAATTCTTCTTCAGACCTGCAATCAAGGCTGACCCAAGGCCAGCTCCAACCTGCGTGACACCCCCCCCCCCCATACATCACCCCTGCCATCACAGGGATGTGGCGCCTGGTGGCAAAGCTGGCAGTTGCCTCCTTCCCCTTGGGGCCGGAGGTGACACTGGTCACGTGATCAGGCTGTGAAGCTGGCTGCTGCCTGCCTCTCTCGAGGGTGAGGCAGGGCAGGGGTGGGGTGGGGTGAGCTGCACAAGCAGACTCTGGAGCCCAGCGGCAGAGTGGGTAGCTGCCTTCCTTCCTTGGGAGCGAGGGTGAGGTGGGGAAAGGGAGAGGCAGACTGCACAAGCAGGCCCGAGTACCTAGCACCACCTCCGATCACACAGGTTGAGGTGACGGGGCAAAAGGGTCTAGGGCCGCTACTTATTCAAAACATTTATTAGCCGCCTTCCTTTCTCACAGAGCTCCAGGAGGCTTGTGTGTGTGCATAAATTGCCATCAAGTCGCAGCTGACTTATGGTTACCCCATACTATTCCACATCATTAAGGTGGTTTACAATATAGATTAAACACATTAAATACATCAAAACCAAGATTGAAAACCACAGTTGAGGACTGCAAGAAACCTATCAAATGTGGTCCCTAAATAAAACCAATATATGCTGGGTAGCCTCTGCTCTGCTGCCCCAGGGAATCGCCTCGCTTTGCCTCGTGGGTGGGCCACCCCAGGCCGCAGCTAATATTTAAATGTGACCATTACCCTCAAAAAACACTGTTTTAAAAACTACCAGAGCATCTTACCTCAGAATGCTTCTCCTTAGACCCCTCTGGTTGCCCCAGAGCAACTGCAACATGGTGGCAATTATCCAATCTGGTCTCCTAGTAGAGATTTAAAAAAAGAATAGTAGTTTGGGAATAGTCAGATGTTTCTGAACTCTGATATGCTGCAAATACAGGTCTGGATCCTATATACAGCATTTCTGTAGAAGGATGGGTGATTTTCACCAATTTTACCCTTCCCACTCTACGGCACTCCCCCCTTCAATCCCCTTGTGGCTGGGAAGCCAGAACCAAGAAGGCTCTGTTCCTCTTCATTCACAAAGTGGGAGTAACTAGAACAGGGATGCAACAGGCAGGCACATTCCTACAGGAGCCAGGTGTTCCTTTAGGTACCCTGGCATATACTCTTACAATTAGTTTCCTTTTCACCACAGACGGTGAAAAAAGCAAACTCTCTTTTCTTATGCCAGCTGAATGCAAGCTTCCCAGAAAAATTTCCTCCTTTTCAAGGAAGCAATTTTCATAAAATGAAAATTACAGGATTATTTCTAGCCATTTACATTATCACAATCCCTCAGTGCAAACAGAAGAATCAAGATGCTAGTTCCCGCCGATACTTGCATGAGGCCACCTTGACTGTAGATGTTAAACACTTTTTGGATGCTACAACAGGGTACATTACAGGGTTATAGAAATATTTCCAGCAAGTAAAATGTTTTTTTCTCATTTGGGGGGGAAGAAACATTAGCGAGGTTAAGAGACTTCCTTCCTCAGTATAATTAATCATCCCCCAAATAACAAGATAACATCTAAATTTATGCTAAAATGTCTTAGTACAGACAATGGGTTTCAAACCGCTTGCAGGCTTATCAGCCGGAGTGATGTAATGGGTAGAATACTGGGATAGGACCAGGTTCAAATCCCCGCTTGCCACGGAATTCAATGGGCCAGAGTCACTCTCAGCCTAACCTGCCTCACAGGGTTGCCCTGAGAATAAAATGAAGGGAGAGAACCTCAAAATATACTAAATGTAGTGCAAACTGGAAGGAGAATTTAGTTGTGGGGAAGGGACCACTCATAACTGGTACTTCCACTGAATACAGAATCCTCAATGAGAAGAAGGGAGTCAAAGGAGCCAACCCATTTCGGGGGGGTATTTGTTGGTATTTGTGTATGTGTCTGCACATGGGTGTGTCTGTACATGGAAGGAGCTGCGGTGGCTCAAGTGGTTAAGACACTGAACTGCAGGCTGTGGAAGGTCGGTAGTTCAGCAGTTCGAGACCCGAGTGTACCGCATGATGGAGTGAGCTCCCGTCTCTAGTTCCAGCTCCTGCCAACCTAGCAGTTCAAAAGCAAGAAATTGCAAGTAGATAAATAGGTACCACTTCAGTGGGAAGGTAACAGCGTTCTGTGAGCCTTGGTGTTTAGTCATGCCGGCCACATGACCACGGAAACGTCTTCGGATAGCGCTGGCTCTTCAGCTTTGAAACGGAGATGAGCACCGCAACCCTAGAGTCGGATTCGACTGGCTTTCGAGCAAGGGAACCTTTACCTTTACCTGCACATGGAAGTCACAATGACCTCTGGTAACTAACCCCTACTGGGGGCCTGGGGGATATTCAGAGAGGTGGCGGAATAAAGCCTGCCTCTGTCCTCCTGACTTGGGTACTCCCAAGAAAGTCTCCCATCCAAGTACTCACCACAGTCAACCCTGCTTAGCTTTTGAGATCTGATGAGATTGGGCTTGCCTGGGCTAACCAAGTCATGGCAGATCCAACCCACTTTCTAACAGGAAAATGAGTAGCTCATTCCAACATGTAAGCAACAAAACCAGACCATCCACAGACAATGGAGGGTTTCTACCTACTTGGAGG
>NW_015167092.1:451580-470016 GCF_001447785.1 Gekko japonicus | reverse complement strand
GAAAATAAATATTTATAAATTAAGGTTGGGAGACACTCTTCCTTGAGGAGCAGTGAACATGCACCAAGAAGCACAGAACATTGAGAGTCAATTTAGGGTGTGTGGGGGGGGGGGGGCAGGCAAGATACAGAGAAATGGGGAAGTCGTCCTGCTTGTATCCTTGAAAATTTAAACAGTCACAGATACTTTAGGTTGGGGAAAGTATCCAACATATCCCCCCCTTGCATATCTATAATTTTATTTTATTTTTACAAATTATATTTACTTCATTTATATCACATTTCCTCTGTTTTATCTTCCCAATCACCCTGTGAGTTAGAGTCTGGCTGAAAATGTGTGACTGTCCCAAGGTCACCCAGCAAGCTTCCACAGCAGAGTAGGGATTTGAACCTGGTCTCCCAGATCCTACTCTGACACTCTAACCGTTACACCACACTGGCCGTGAAAGAATATAGAGCGACACACAAAATACTGTGCTATTTGAAGGCTTCCATAGAATCTTTTGCAGCTTTACCTCGAAAGTCCAGTCCTTTTCTTCTTCGCCATCCAGAAGCATAATTGTCTCATTATAAGTTTTTCCTACTTCCAGCTGTGCCGGGGAGACATTAAACTCAATCCTTTGAAGATCGAAACCTATTCCAACTCCAATGGCTTTTATAAAGCTCTCTTTTAATGCCTAAAAAGTAAACATTCAAACACAGGAGGTTGCCCTATATGAAGTTTGTTTTGTCATTAAGTTTACACTGGATCCCATTACAGCTTCCATACACAGAGAGTATCCCTCCAAGTCCTCTCCTGTTGCCTCTGAACAGCAGTCGTGAGAGTCACACTATTACTACTTACATAAGTAGTAATACAAAATCCCTGCATGCCTATATGGCTTTGCCTATTAAATCCTTGTTGTCTCTCTCGGCTGTACATTTAACGAATTTCCATGCTTATATCATGCAATTACAGAGCTGAAGGAATAAACCTGGACTCGCGTAGGAAGTCCCGTGCTGCTACTTGTACAGAAATGGGCATAGGTTGAGCATTAGTCACGACATTTTGAGGGCTGTTAACTGGTTCTGTTGATCCCTCATCAGCCATTCGACTGATTATTTATGACAGTTATACCCCCCCCCCCAGGAGCTCAGAGTGATTTATATCTGGTTCACAGTCAAGTCTCCCAGCCGTAGCTGATCTGTTCAGCTTTGGCAGTTGACCTAGGTCACATGCCTTCGGACCATTTTCAGAGCTCCCATTAAAGATGTGATTGGTCAACTAAAATTAAATATAATCGGCATCTTATGAAACCACCGACATAGGCAGGGTTGCCATCTCTAGGCTGGGAAATACCTGGAGATTTGGGGGGGGGTGAAACCTGAGGAGGGCAGGGTGAGGGGAGGGGCTTGAGCAAAGTATAACGCCATAGAGCCCACCCTCAAAAGCAGCCATTTCCCCCAGGGGGGCTGGTCTTGGTGATCTGGAGAGCAACTATAGTCGCGGGAGATCTCCAGGAGCCACCTGGAGGACAGCAACCCTAAACATAGTGTCTCTTTTGTGATACCGAAGAAAGTGCAAGAGGAATCTATGACACTCCCACCACAGCCCAAGTGTCGGGGTGCAGGTATGAGAAGATTTTATTTAGACAGCTACGCCCCACATTTCTCCCCAGTGGGGACCCAAAGCGTCCTTCTCCCCCTCTTCCATGTCCTCCTCACCATCGATCCTGGGAGGAAAGTTAAGGCTGAGAATGACTGGCCCAAGCTCTCCAATTTGAACCTGGTTTCCCCAGATCCCAGCCCAACCCTCTAACCACCACATCACACTGGTTCTTTACCGTCACTCAAGGGACTAGGGAAGTCTGGCCTCGCCAGACATTTGCACGGTCCATTTATGTCATTTTTCAGAAATAAAACAGACATTTTTATTTCATGACTCACGGGACTGTAAGCGGGCCCAGAGAAATGAAGCTTGAATGATTTGTTGCCAGGAGGTCATTTGGACTTTAATTCTTTCTTTTTTCTTTTGGGTTTTTTTTTTAATTCCCTAACAATCCAGAAGCAAAGACCCCCAAAGGCACTCTTGTATGTTTTTAACTCTCAGTCCCACTTATCAACATCGCCTCCCCCACAATCAAATAAAGCTTTCCTTGATTAGTCTATTGATTAAACTTGGCAGCCCTGAAATTTCTCTTAAAACACAAACAACACAAGGGCTGGCTCTAGAACGCCCAGAACTAGGACTCGTTAGCCTTTTAAAGTATTGGAACAGGACAGACAAGACAGCAGCAACGCAGAGCCTCAGACTTCTGAAGTGTCATTTCTGTAGCACTCACAAATTCACATCCCATTTATCACGGAGATAACTGCTCTCTTAAAGCTCTCTGGCTTTTCAAGAGGCCACAATACTTTCTCAGCGTCTTCGGCCACTGCTGTCACTGTTCTGCTAGCCTCCCCAACCCATCAGACACCACAGCTTCAGCACAGGGGGCGCCTCTCTCCTACGTGTAAACGATTCCATTTTGTGTAAAGTGCAGTCAAATCACAGCCGACTTATAGTGACCGCAGCAAGGGGCTTTCAAACGCAGAGGTGGTTTGCCATTGCCTTTCTCTGCTAAGTATTTCTCAGTGGCCTCCCTTCCCAGTACCAACCCTGCTTTACCCTCCAAGACCTGATGAGACCGGCCTAAATCATGCTGCCTTCTCTCCCAGACGATTCCATTTGGGGCTCCAATTCAAAGCACTAGCTGTGGGCTTCCAAGCTCTTAAGCTATCTGAATGGCTGAGGACAGCTGAAGGATGGCCTGTCTTCCATATGAACCTGCTGAGGGGTTTGGGTCATCACTGACCCTTTGGAGGGGAGCTGGATGGCTACTGGAGAGCAGGTCTTCTCACTGGTGGCTCTCAGTCGCCCGGGAGGCCTGAGAGATCCTGTCTTCTCTGCTTCTGTAATCCTGTCCCCTTTATGCAAGCCTTCGATGCTGAGGGAAAGCTGTGTGTGCAATGGGTTGCTCATTGGTGTCAGAACTGCTGGTACTGATAACAGTACTCTTTGGCCCCAGGCTGTGGTTGGAAGATACATCACAGCAAAGCTAAGCAGGTCTAGGTTTATTCAATGCCTGCATTGGAGACTGCATGGGAACCTGATATGCATTGCCTTAGTAATGTAAGAACAGCCCTGCTGGGTCATATCAGTGGCCCATGTAGTTCAGCATCCTGTCTTACACAGTGCCTGACCAGTTACCCGGGAGGGGGGGACAATAGGGAATTGATGCTGAGGCCTTCCCCTGATGTTGCCTTAGGGTTGCCAAGTCGGGTGTTGCGCCGCAGGGGGGGGACTCCCGGCTGGCACCTGGAGCGGGCGCGCGCACGTCACCCGGGTGACACGCACGTCGGGGTGGGGCTCCCCCCAGGGCCCGATCCGCCAGTGGCGGGGAACGGGCCTCTGGGGCGGGGGTTTCCCTGCCCCCCGGGGGGACTTGGCAAGTCTATGTTGCCTCCTGGCACTGGAATTCAGAGGTTCACTACCTTCTGTTACCATGGCTAGTAGCCCTGATAGACCTATCCTTCATGAATTTATCTAATCCTTTTAAAAAGCTGTCTATGCCTCTGGCCACTACCCACCCTTCTGGCAGTGAATCCCACATTTTAACCACTTGTTTTAACATCTATGTAAAGCCACTGGAAAAGGTCATCTGGAGATTTGGGCTGAGTTGCCACCAACATGCAGATGACGTTCAGCTCTGTACCAGCAGACTCTAATCGGGTGGCAAGGTGGTATAAAAGTGTTTTAAAGAAAATAAAGAAATATTTCCTTTTGTCTGTCCTGAATCCACTTCCCACCAACTTCATCGGATACCCTCAAAATTCTAATATTTTGGAAGAGGGAGAGAAAGTTCTCTCTTTCTAATCTCTCTAGCCTCTGCATAATTTTATAAACTGATATCATGTCGCCCCCCTAGTCATCCCTTTTCTAAACTGAAAACTCCAAGACTTGTCTATCTGTTCAGTGCTCCAACCCCCTAATCATTTTGGTTGCCCTCTTCTGTACTTGTACCAGCTCTGCAATATTCTTTTTGAGATAATGGTGACCAGAAACAGCACGCAGTATGCCAAAAGAGGCCACACCATAGATCGCTACAGGGGCATTATATTATTGGCTGTTTTATTTTCAGTCCCTTTCCTAATGGAGTTTGCCTGGGGATTATTAGGGAAAGGATTGAAAATAAAACAGGTCAGTGGTGGAATAAAAGCAGGGAAGAAGCGTAACAGATAGATACATGTTTTGGGTTTTTTTAAAAGACCATTTTAAATGTATTATGACTGGTCTTTGTTGGGCTTCTTGCTTTTATTTATTCAAAACATTTCTAGCTTGCATTTCTCCTGACCAGACCCAAGTCAGCTGACTGAATAAATAAATAAATAAAATTCAGTGGATAGATACACACATCAGGACTGTCAAAGGATAATATCAAGTTCACCACTGCAGGAAAAAAAAATAACAGTGCTCACTCAAATGCTCTTTTAAACTGTACATGGATTCTACACTGTACACAGGTTCTATATGTGCATTCACTGTAACTTGTGAACAGGACTACCGAGTCAGACCACTGGCTTACCAAGGTCAGCCTTGTCTACTCTAACTGGCAATGGCTCTTCAGGGTCTCAAGTAAGGATCCAGTTTGGCGTAGTGGTTAGAAGTGTGGACTCTAATCTGGAAGAACCGGGTTTGATTCCCTACTCCTCCACATGTAACTGCTGGTCAGTTACAAGTTCTTTCAGGGTTGTTCTCTCCTGAGCAGTTCTCGAAAGAGCTCTCTCAGTCCCACCTACCTCATAGGATGTCTGTTGTGGGGAGAGGAAGGGAAGGGGATTGGAAGCCACTGGGACTCCTTCAGGTAGTGAAGGGTGGAGTATAAATCTCCTCCACCACCATCTTCTTCATATCACCTGCTTCTTGACCATTTTAACTGCAGATGCCCAGGGACTGGACCCGGGACCTTCTGCATGCCAAGGAGATGCTCTATCACTAAGCCATGACCCTCTAGATTCAGATGTGCGATATGAACACGTTTTCCATGAACAACAAGAAAGCAACAGTATGCAACACTGTATGTACTTAACTGCCAAGGGGGGGTGGGAGATGAGGAAAAAATTCCCTCTGGCTGGTGGAAGGAACATGCTTTGCAGAGGTGCCTCCTGGTTTATTTCCAAATGAGTCAGTAAGAATTTCAGAATCAAATAAGGAATAAAGCAAAATGATGATCCCTGGGGAGAGGCTGTGTTGTCCAGTGGTCAGAATAGGGGGGGAAATTGCCTTATTACTTCCTCTGTAGTTTTTCAAAGCAAATTCCTTCTTTTAAGTATTATGAAGTGATAAAGAACAGTGTGCTTCAAAGCAAAGACACTCAAAAGTCTGAGCAGCGATGGTGTTAACTAGGTCACGAACAACAAAAAAGCATTCCTACATAAAGAAGCTCCATTACCCAATGTCTGTGAAACATATCCAACTGAAGCCATTCATTAGGCATGGATGTGATCGTCCGCCACTCTTCCTCCGTAAACTGCCGGTTCATAATGCGGAAGAATTCAGGAATCGAACCACTTCCTGCAATTAGGAAATTAAATTATTGGCTGGGAGGGCAGAAGGAAGATTCCATAGTTACAGCTAGTTAGTCATCCCTGACTGTTGTTGCAATTAGAATACACCATGTCTTGTTAATGGAGCCTGCTATGCAGGGAGGGCAAGATATAAGTAGAATAAAATAAATAAATAAGATGTATTAAGAGATCAGAGGTTAAGACGCTGAGCTACAGACTGGATGGTCGGTAGCTCGGCAGTTCGAGGCCCTAGTGCTGCGTGATGGAGTGAGCTCCCATCTCTGGCCCCAGCTCCTGCCAACCTAGCAGTTTGAAAACAAGAAATTGCAAGTAGATAAATAGGCACCGTTCCGTGCGCCTCGGCGTTTAGTCATGCCGGCCACATGACCACGGAAATGTCTTCGGATAGCGCTGGCTCGTCGGCTTGGAAATGGAGATGAGCACCGCCCCATAGAGTCGGATTTGACTAGCTTTCAAACAAGGGAAACGTTTACCTTTACTATTAAGAGATCAACATTCTCCTAACATTGGTCTAATGGCTTTATTGCTGTTGTCTTATAATTTGTTTACCTACTATATTTAAACAGAATTGTCTTTAAATCAAGGGGATCGTTTTTTTATGAGATTCCTGAATCAGAGAGCCTTGGTTAATTTCTGTTTTAAACTATCAAGAGACACAGCAGACTTATGGAAAACCTACAGGGTTTTCAAGGCAAGAGAGTCAGAGGTGGTTTACCATTGCCTGCTCCTGCTTCGCTTTCAAGATCTGGCTAGCAGGGGCTGTCCAGGTCAGGGTCTGGTTAACATTACTGATGCTTAACATCAGTGCCAGTGAATGCTTAACTTTTATTCCACTACCTCCAACCAAGGATACAACATTATCATCAAATGCTCCTTGTGAAGAAATACCCTTTTATTTCAGTAATCAGGCTGATCCCCCCGTACCACCCCTGCCCCCCACTCCCCTGAAACATGGGGCAGGTGCCACACTGGGGAACAGTCCTCTGAAGAGCGACAAGTGGCTCATCAGAGAACTACATGTGGCTCCTGAGCCGCTGAGTACCACTACTCCAAACTTTCCGAAACTTGGCTGAGAGGCTTCTCTGGTTAACAGGAACAACTAAAAATATTTCATCCAAATTGGATGGAAAACAGGTGATACAGCCAGAAAACGTTTTCATTTGAAGCCAGTCGGAACAAACCCCTCCCCCAATAATGAAAATAAACACGCTGTGTTTGGTATGCCAGTAACAAAGTTTTCGAACCAAAAATGAAGGTGGAAATAAAAATCTGTTAATCCCTATCATCAGCCACAACACCATCTTTCTGACGGCTTTAATCTGCATGGGCCATGAGTATAGTTGCGCTATGTGAGCAAGTATATACGTCTGGAGAAAGTGAGCCAGATCTCATGGGATGATTTCTGCCTGTGGAACCCTCCTTGTGCAGAGGCATTAAAATCATTCCTCACTACATACTTGCACTGAATGAAGGCACAACAAAGCAAGAGTCTAAGAGCAAGCTAAAGACCAACAAAACTTATTCCACTATAAGCTTGCATTAGTCAGAGCTCAATTCATCAGACGCACAGGAGTGTCCACTCAAAGCAGCTATATTTAGAGTTCAAGCCAGAGGAAAGGGTAGGGAGAAGTTACAAAGAGAGGCCAGAGGTGGTTGTGTTTTTTTTAAAAAAGGATCAATGAAAGAATAATCAGTCCATTCATAGTGGGTGAGAACCACTTCCAACTACTGGTAGATATGCTGGGCAGGATTACTATAAAATCTGTAGAAAATATGGTGTGAGACTTGTTGAGTGCATTGAGTAAGGCAGTACAGCGACAATGTAAAATACAGTTGCCATCAGCTGCCATGTATCCTCAGGCAACCAGTGAAGTGAGGGTAGGGGAGACTTGCCTGCAGCAAACTGAGGCCTAGGATTCTAGTGACATGATGATGATGCCACTTCTGGTTCACGGTGGAAGTGACGCCGCTGTGTTGCTGGTGACAGAGACCTGGACCTCAGTTTGCTGTTGGCAAGTCCTCCCACTGGCCAGCTGATTGGCACTGGGGGAAGGACCCCAAAGCACGGAACCTCCTAGAGAGCCAGTTTGGTGTAGTGGTTAAGTGTGTGGACTCTAATCTGGGAGAAATGGGTTTGATTCCCCACTCCTCCACTTGCACCTGGCTGGATGACGTTGGGCAAGCCGTAGTTCTGATAAGAGCTGTTCTTGAAAAAGAGCAGTTTCTGTCAAGAGCTCTCTCAGCCCCACCTACCTCACAGGGTGTCTGTTGTGGGGAGGGGAAGGGAAAGGAGTTTGTAAGCCACTCTGAGACACCTTTGGGTAGTGAAGGGTGGGGTATAAATCCAATCTCCTCCTCCTCCTCTTCTTCTAGTAGGATGGACCCCTAGTAGGAGTCTGGGAACCCTAAATACAGCTGAAGTAATCTGCAAAGTGTAGGTTATGATGAGACATCAGTACCTATAGTGAGAAAACCAAGTCCCCTAATCAAGCCTGAAAGGGGGAGAAATTACGTGTTCAACTTTCTGGTGAATTCCAAGTCAGCACTTTTGCACCGGCTCTTTCCGTTGTCTGAAAACGGCTACTTTTAGATTGACAAGGGACTTCTGACGCAACGTCAAAAAAGACCACGCAAACCTTCAGCTGAACATCCCCTTTCGAAAAGCAAGTACGCCAAATTAAAATAGGTTATGTGACATAATAATCTTTGAGGAAAAACTAACATGAATGCGAACAACTAGGAACTAGAGAGCTGTTTTAAAGATTTATAGAGATATGTAAATTTTAAAGTGTCCATGGGAAAACAAGCCTTAAAATAATAAAACAGAGTTAATCTAAAATAGGCACAACAAAAAACAAAACATCAAGTTGCACCCTATGAATATTCTGCAGCTCTCCCCCCCCCCACTTCTTTTCCTCTGTCCCAGCAGTCCCTTGCAACACATGGAAAGGCAATGCTGTGGGGGCTGAAGGACCAGCACTGATAGATAGCAACCTGGACCAGAGGGCCTGCAATGAGAAGTGGGAGAAATTGTTCCTCCTCCCTCGTCCATCAGCCGAATGTTCGTAGGATACAACTTACCACCTAGAAATAGATCGTACCAAAGCACACAAAGTGTTGCTAGGCAAGGATATTCAAAAGGTTTCTTCCCCCTCCTCTGGTTCAGTATTTCCACAACAGAACCTTCAGGTTCTCTTGTGGTCTGGCTTATATTTTCATGGCAGAGGAAGCATCTGAAGTGAAATGTCTGGAATAAAATGGACAGAGATGCTGACAGTGGAGAAATCTCCAAAGAAATACATCAGAATTCTCAAGGCAACAGCCGAATCCATTTTTAAAAAGAAGAAGAAGAAAAAGGGGTGGGGGAGACACTCTTCACAGCACATTGGGGCAGCCTGAGGAAAAATGGAAGTATAATCACCAAACAATCTGCATTAAGCTGAGCCTCGAGAACTTGAAGCTGTAGTTTATGAGGCTGAGAACACTGGAAAATCATTAGCAGGCTCATTATTTTAATTTACTGTCACTAAAATCCAGCAAGTGGTGCTAGTGGGAAAATAGGCAATGCCTGTGCAGAACACATTTTACTTTAGGAAGTTAAACGTGTCATACTTTATGAGTCTGTTTTAAAAAGGCAAATCTGATTCCTTGCATAATGCATTTGTGGTAATACAGTAGTTTTTGACGTTTCATATGGGAAAGGTTTTGCAAACTTTCCCTGCCCCCCTCGGCTTCATTTGGCCAGTCCTGGAACAGACAGCCATTGCTGCATAGGCTGTACGACTTAGGTCAGCTAGAATGGAATCCTAAGAACACTTTCCTTCGAGTGAGCCCCACTGAACAGACCTGTGCCGTATTATCATTGTTAGTTACTTTTTACCTCTCCTTTCCTCCAAGAAGCTCAAGGCAGTGTACATTATTCTCCCTCCCTCCATTTTATACTCACACCAACCCTGTGAGGTAGGTTAGGCTGAGAGAGAGAGACTGGCCCCGAGTTATCCAGTCAACTTTCTGGGTTGAATGAAAATTTGAATCTGGATCTCCCACGGTGCCATCCTGATCGGTTAAACCCTTCCAAGCCCTTTGGCTTCAATGGAAGAAGGGTGTGACTCCACTTGGGATGGCACTGCCAGATCATAGTCCAACATCCAAACCAAAACCACTATACTGCACTGGCTCTCTAGGATCTGAGGTCTGAGCTCTCTAGGATCTGAGCTTACTGAAGAAGAGAAGAAGAGATTGGATTTATACCCCGCCCTTCACTACCCAAAGGAGTCTCAAAGCAGCTTACAAACTCCTTTCCCTTCCCACAACAGACACCTTGTGAGGTAGGTGGGGCCGAGAGAGCTCTGACAGAAACTGCTCTTTTTCAAGGACAGCTGTGCCAGAACTATGGCTTACCCAAGGACATCCAGCAGGTGCAAGTGGAGGAGTGGGGAATCAAACCCGGTTCTCCCAGACTAGAATCTGCACACTTGGGCCAGTAACTCTCTCCTTGCAGAGTGGTTATGAAGATACAACAAAGTAAGGGAGAAACATATATGCTACCATGAACTTCTTAAAGGAAGGATAGGATAAAAACATGTAGTTGTCAGTTGCCAACCACTCCCTACCAGAGCCACAGAGGAAAATGGAAATTTCTTGAATAAACAGACTAAAGAGCTCGATGTAGTGCCTAGATAGCTTACCTCCTTGTCTCAGAAACAATGACATAATTTATTTGTTGACTTGAGTTATAGTCTGCTTTTCTTGCAGAGACTTGAGCTAACAATGAGAAAAATTATTAAACATCTTTGCCATATGGAATAACTGCAGGAGCTAATACACCAGGAGAATCACATATTATCACAGAAAGAACACAAGGGAATAAGAGACTTCGTGAATGAGTGATCCTCCTGCCAAAGCGACACTTTGCTTTTAAGAAGATAATTTTTTGTATCGTTTTGCCTTGTTAAAACTCCGTTTCCCCTAGAATTAAATCTTGACAAGGGAATCGAGTCGTCATCCATTCCCTGCCCTCTCTGTTTCTCAGAAGATCAGCTTCCCATTGAAACATATGGTGCTGCCAGGGTTGTTTCTCTGCGTTCTTATTCTGAAATGGATGTCAGAATTCTGAGCTGTATTCCCTGGACAGACAGAAGAAAAAGGAGGCCCTCATCAAGATTAAAAGTAACTTTCTTCCTTCAACTTCTTGCAGAATTTTGGAGGGGGGGGGAGAGTTAACACACAAGACAGTTCTTGGTTTTTAATTTCTTTGGGGGGGAAAGAAAAGCATGCTATATTTGTATATCATTCTGCATATCACAGAGGCTTGTGTGTTATCTTATTGTATAAGAAGTGGGATAAAAATCACAGGAGAATCCCTTTGCAGTACCCCTACTGCAAGAGATCTTATTAGCAGCATAAATGCTAATGAAGGAGTGTTATTGGTCACAAAGTGACTGAGAAAACTCTTTGGCAACTCATATTCCTTCTGCTGATAGTTTAAATGAGAATTCCTTCTCTTTCCCTTCAGGCAAGATAACGCAGTCTGTTTTTCTTCAAAACAGCATGTCAAATACCATATGGGAGTAGTAGTTAGTGTCAGATTAGTATGGGTGTGAAAGTTGGACAATGAAGGAAGCTGACAGGAAGAAGGTTGATTCATTTAAAATGTGTTGTTGGAGGATACCATAGACTGCCCAAAAGAAAAATCGGTCGATTCTAGATTATCATCATCATCAGCTACCTTTATTGGCATCACAACAAAACATAGATCATCAAGGGATAAAGGGTACAACCTTCATTGCTGGAGTTGAAACATTCCTCTTAATGGCACAACATAGACATTTAGCCACCAAATCAGATTAATTCAAGCCTGAACGCTCTCTAGAGGCCAAAATGACTATACTGAGGCTATTGCACTTTGATCACATTATGAAAAGACAAGACTCACTGCAAAAAACAATAATGCTAGAATGGATTGGCTCAATCAAGGAAGCCACAACTCTCCATTTGCAAGATCGAGCAATAGGATGTCTTGGAGGACATTAATCCATAGGGTCACCATCAATCAGAGGCAACTTGACGGCACTCTGAATTCCCTACTCTGGCATGGAAGCTTGCTGGGTGACCTTAGGCCAGTCACTCTCTCAGCCTAACTTACCTCTAGGATTGCCAGACCCCCTGTTGCAATCAGACCCCTCCTCCTGCAGAGGGGCAGTTTAGTGGTTAGAGAGAGCCGCAAACACCCTTCCTAAAATACCATCCCAAATATCGTAAGTGTACTACACTGCCTGGCCCAAAATGACACAAAATGAATACCAGCCAGAGACAAGTCTGGACATGTAGCTTTAGAAGTGTGGGAAAGACTGACTGGCCAGCTAGCGACCTCCTCCCCACTCTACAGAGATGCATAATTTAGGACAATGGGTCTCCCAAGCATCTGTTGTCTCACCTTGAATTAATCTTGTCTACACCCAGCCTTACTTCCCCTCACCCATTTACCCTAATTACGCACCACTTCACATTATTCACCAAACCTGGTAGCTTTTCCCATCCAGTACTCACAGGGCCCTCAAGCACCATTTACATCTAAAGTCCATCTCAGGTAAACCCATCAAGACTCTCCCAAATCAGTGTTCACCTCCAAAAACCCCATCAAGTTATTGTTTTGGGGGCAAATATGTCAGCTTGCCCCAGAGAACATTTGCCCCATAAATTATGGCATCCATAGCTGTGTGTGTTCATGCGTTCCTGGTACTCATTCCTGGTACCAACAGCATGCACCCCAACTTTGTGGGTTTCTTCTCTTCTCCCCATGAAATGCTGGCCATTTTGCTGCTGCTTCCATGGACCTCTACAAGACCTGGTAATTACAGCTCGTTTCCCCTCAACTATTCCCGCTCCTCCCTGTTTTTCTCTTAGCTAGCTTGTATGTGTTTAAGTGTATTTGTGTGTGTGTTTTGTCCTTTTCTCTTTTAATAAAAAGTATTTTTGGTTGAACATCTGCCTGGTTTATTTGGGAGTTCTCTTAAAGGGGAAGCATTATGGTATACATTAGTGGAGATCCCAGTTACCCATATCTCACTCTGTCTCCTTAAGCTAATTCCCCCTATTAAATAGGAGACTGCCTATTTGAGTAACACCCCAGTGGATGCGGAGGTCCTCCGCTGCCAGGCCCCTTCTCCTCACTGTCAATCAGCTGCTCAGCAGGGAGGGAAATTACCCTGAAAAAGAGGAAAAGCCATCCAACATGCAGCAACATATTAATGTCACTGCCTATGTGACCTGGAAGTAATGTCATCACACCTGGGACATTGAGGCGACACTCTGGTATTTGGACAAAAACTCTATGGTAGAAGCCAAATTTACCATAGAGTTTTTGCCCAAACACCAGAGTGTTGCCCCTACATCTTGGACACGATGACCCGGAAACATCGCTGTATGTTGGATAGGCCTTCCTCCTGCTCTTCCCCATCCCCTGCCAGTTGACAGGAGGGACTGGCAACCCTACTTACGCCACAGAGTCATTGTGAGGAGAAAATGGAGGAGGGGGAAAGTGATACTGTAAGCTGTTCTGGGTCCCTGCTTAGGGAGAAAAGTAGGGCATAATTATCTCAACAAAATGATTTTTTTAAAATGGCTTTTATCCAGGTGGGCTCCACCATCCCCAACCTAGCCTAAAGGTAAAGTTTCCCTTGTTCGAAAGCCAGTCGAATCCGACTCTAGGGCTGCGGTGTTCATCTCCGTTTCAAAGCCGAAGAGCCAGCGCTGTCCGAAGACGTTTCCGTGGTCATGTGGCCGGCATGACTAAACACCAAGGCGCACGGAACGCTGTTACCTTCCCACCAAAGTGGTACCTATTTATCTACTTGCAATTTCTTGCTTTCGAACTGCTAGGTTGGCAGGAGCTGGAACTAGAGATGGGAGCTCACTCCATCATGCGGCCCCCGGGTCTCGAACTGCTGACCTACTGACCTTCCACAGCCTGCAGTTCAGCGTCTTAACCACTTGAGCCACCTAGCCTGCTGGTGGTCAAAAGGTGGCCTCCTCCCTCTTTTGCCAGCACAAAAAACGGGAATTATCCAACCCAAAAAGCATTAAACTCCATCGATGCTGTAATCCAATGCATTCTCACCTGGAAGTAAACCCCCACGAAACACAGTAGGACTTGCTCCTAAGCAACCACCGGGAGCTGCGAGAGGGTGAGGAGGAATAATTGGCTCCCACAAGTCTTCATGTCTAATTTCCTTCAGAATGAATCGTATCAGAGCCTCGCTCTCTCTAGAGTGTTAATTTTGGAAGGCAGACAATCCAGCTTTGCGTCAGCAGTTGTAAAATTAGTTTTAAACTTATTTTTAATTGATTTTCCTTGGCAAACGATAGATGATAACCATTAACTGAAAGGAGGAGTAAAAGCCCTAAGGACAGATGAAAATATTTACATACTAATGCAGAAAGCAAGTGAAATGCTTTTGGAAAGGACTGATAGGATTGTAAGTGTGTGAACGTTCCCAGGAGTCTTAAAATTTGTAGCAGGCTCAGATTTCAGAAAGAAAACTGAAAAGCCCCAGTTATTGGCTTAAGAACTTAAGAAAAGCCATGTTGGATCAGACCAATGGCCCATCCAGTCCAACACTCTGTGTCACACAATGGCCAAAACCCGAGTGCCATCAGGAGGTCCATCAGCGAGGTTTGGACCATCCCTGAGCACAAGGGGAGGATTGATTTTGGCTGATTGCTTCCTCCTGAGGGAGACATCTGATGGCCCAAACCAAGCTATTCCTGGGGTTTCATGTCACCTAGGGGAGGAATTAACCCCCTTCCCCTCCTGCACCTGAGGTCTTTGTCAGCTCTAGGGTGTCGGCGAGAACCATGGAAGCTGACAGCAAGGACCAAACTGTGGTGGATGCCTAGATCCCCATACTGACCTGAATTTATTTTATTAAAGTATGTACACCCTGCCTTTCTTTTACAGTGCACTTACAACTCCAAATGTAAATATCATAGAAAGTGCAACAAACCCCCAACAAATATCTACAGGCTGGTTTTGGAATGTGCCGTCCAGTTGCAGCTGACATAAGAACATAAGAGAAGCCAATGGTGGATCAGGCCAATGGCCCATCCAGTCCAACACTCTGTCTCACAGTGGCTAAAAATACCAGGTGCCATCAGGAGGTCCAGCAGTGGGGCCAGGGCACTAGAAGCCCTCCCACTGCTGCCCCCCCCCAAGCACCAAGAATACAGTGCATCACTTGCCCCAGCCTGAGAGTTCCTATCTATACCTTGTAGCTAATAGCCACTGATGGACCTCTGGCTCCATGTGTTTATCCAATTCCCTCTTGAAGCCGTTGATGCTTGTAGCCGCCACCACCTCCTGTGACAGTGAATTCCATGTGTTAATCACTCTTTGGGTGAAAAAGTACTTCCTGTATAGAAATATTGATTTCTAAAAATCCATGCCTTCTCCTGTGATGTCTTTCTGATAACATGCTGTGTCTTGTTTCCTGTTGAAGCCAAATGGCCTAAATAGCCATGCCATAAACCCACATTCTTTCACACTTCCATGCCAAACGCCAGACCTCATGGCTACACTTTCTGCCCCACATGCGACAAGTCACGTACTAAATGAAGTAGCCGGAAGCTGGATCACCTGACTGCAGGAGGAGTCTCCAAACTTCTAGCCAATCCTGTGTTGCAGCTATGGCAACCAACAATTGGACACACCTATGTCCACTCGTGATTGGCTGCATGGCCACGGCTGATCATGACTGGAATTGGACTATAATTGTTTGATCCCAATGAGAGAGCTGGCTTGCTCTCTTCTCTCTTCTCTTGCTCTTGTTCTGACTGCTTGTTTATTGCACCTGGAAATGCTGTCCTTTGAAGAGATAAAGGACTGCTTTGTGACTTAAAGCACATGGAATGCAAAGATGGATTTTGCCTTCAAAATCCCGTGGACTGTTTGGATGCTCCTGAACTTGGTAAATAAGTATCTTTTACTGTGTAGTTAAGGCAAATCGCTTTAGGCTTGTTATTTTATAATCTCTGGTAGTCTGTGCTATGCTCTGTATTGAATAAAAATTATTCTGATTGTTAAATGGTCTCTGATGTTGTACCTGAATTCCAAGGCTAAATCTTATGGCCTAAACGCTCACCATATACGCTACTATTGGAGAGTGAAAAGTGTGCATCTCTGGGAATGAGTTGCTAATGTGTTAAGTTCCAGATACCAACTGAGAGTTTGAACCTCCAATCTCAGGTTGGGGGGGGGGGAACTAATGTAGAGGTTCTGGTGTCATATTGTTCTGAAACCAGAGAGGGTTTAGACCATCTCGTGGGTTATTGTTTAATGTACTGTAAAAGTACAGGATTCCCTCCCATTCCTGGACTGGCTTGGGGGGCTTAATCCTGTACACTTCCTTTTATCCGTTCTAAGCCAACTGCTCAGCAACTTCATGGAGTGCCCACGAGTTCTTGTATTGTGAGAAAGGGAGAAAAGTACTTCTTTCTCTATCTGCTCTATCCCATGCATAATCTTGTAAACCTCGATCATGTCACCCCTCAGTCGTCATTCCTCCAAGCTAAAGAGCCCCAGCCACTTCAACCTTTCTTCACAGGGAAAGTGTCCCAACCCTTTTATCATTCCAGTTCCCCTTTTCTGCACTTTCCCCAGTGTTATAATATCCTTTCTGAGGTGTGGTGACCAGCATTGCACACAGTATTCCAAATGAGGTCGCATCATTGATTTATACAGGGGCATTATGATACTGTCTGATCTGTTTTCAATTCCCTTCCTAATAATCCCCAGCATAGCATTGGCCTTTTTTATTTCAGTAACACACTGTCTCGACATTTTTCAGTGAGTTATCTACTACAACTCCAAGATCTCTCTCTTGGTCAGTCTCTGCCAGTTCGGACCCCATCAACGTGTATTTATAGTTAGGATTTTTGTCCCCAATGTGCATCACTTTGTACTGACTTATGGCAACCCCCGTGGGGTTTTCAAGGCAAGAGATGTTCAGAGGTAGTTTGTCAATGTCTGCCTCTGTGTAGCGACCCTGGACCTCCTTGGTGATGTCCCATCCATGAGCTTCCTTGGCGATCTCCCATCCTGGGCCACCCAGCTCAGGGTGATTTCCTTCAGGCTACATCCCATGAAAAGGCCTAGTGAATCAAATGGCCTCGCAGAGCTTCCTAAAAACTTCTAAAGATAGTGGTCATCATGTCCTTAGGAACCTTATTCCACAGGATAGGAGCTACCACAGAAAGAGCACAGGCTCTGGTCGATGCCAGGTGAGCTACCCCAAGAAGGTAGATCGTAACCTGAAAACTGTAGTTGGTGCACAGGCATATTTGGGGAGAGATGGTCCCAGTGGACAGGAAGGTGCAGCCAAAACTACATACTTCCAGGTCTCACGAGTTTCAGTGGAAAAGAGCTAAACACTCATTTAACTATCTTGCTCGCATCAACAGGATTTAAGGATATTAAACTCTGGTTGGAGTATATGGACTGTGCCTACACTTTCTATATCTGAAATTGTAAAGAGCAAGCAGAGGAACTCATGGAGGAAGAAAAATCCCACCCCACCTCCATTCATCTCCCTTGGCCCCAGTACTCTCTATGCTAATTTTAAGTGGTCTCTTTGTGGAGGCCATTAAAAAAAAAAGACAGACATCAAGAAGAACATCAAATATGCCACTTTGCTAACCGTTTTGTAGGGGATTGCATTTAAAAAAATCTCTCATACTAAAAAAAAAAAAAGGTTAAAAAAGAAGTTACCAATTCACTTGATGCTCAGAATACCAGTCCTTTACACACTTCTCCAATCACTACCACGTTTAACTCTCGTGGCTCTCTCGCAGAATCCTGGAAATCGCAGTTCGGCAAGGACATTGAGCTTTCTACATCAGGTTTTCAGCCCCATCTTCCCGAACTTCCCCACAGAGGTGATTAATTTATATCCACAATGAAAATGCACTTTTAGGCTTGCTACCAGCAAGTATTGGTAGAATTAGATGTTCTAAAGCCTGCACTAGCGCAGTTTTGTAAGTCAACGAATTACTCCACAAGGAGTGTCTGTAAAGGACTTTATACAGAAGTAAATGCTGTGTCTTCTGAGGCTCAAATTGCCTTTGCAGCTTAAAAGAACAAATGCAAGAGCTACCCATTTAGTCATTGGTTCTACAGAGGGCTGGAGAAGTGAATCCTGAACGAGTAAGAGGTCTTTTACAGAGCAATAGCACCACCCTGTGGCGTTTCATAAGATACACACTTTCGGAGAAAAAATACAAAAACACCCGTCACCGAAGGGCCCTTTTCTTCCGGAACACAGTCTTCTGGCAACCTCAGAACTTCCTTCCAACTATGTTCCCTTGGAAATCCTTACTCTGACATTTCAGAACCTAGAATTCATCTTTGATTTCTACTGGTATGGTTCCTGTTGGCTTAAGACCTCTGGTCAATGAAGCTAATAAATGAAAAGGGAAAGGTATGGTTCATGGATATCTCTAAGGTAAACCACAAATCAAACCTCCTTTGCTCTTATTCTGTACTTTGGGTGAACACAGTCATCTTCGTAGTGCACAGCATCAGCAGAGTTATACCTTTCAAAGCCCGTTGACTTCAGTGGATACCGAAAGGTGTAACTTTGCCCAGGTCACACTGGCCGCCATCTTACTCAAGCTCACTGTTATTAAATCCCCTCAGCTCTTTATTCTTGCTTCCAAATATCCTTCAAACACATGAGTAGACCATGTCCTAGAAACCCCCAGGTCCAGATTGAGCTGAATATTTCAAGTCAACATGTGGAGAGCCCCACAGCTACTGGCCATGTAAACATCTCCTT